>NC_057863.1:319796723-320034223 GCF_019393635.1 Dromiciops gliroides | reverse complement strand
ACTTTTTTAGGGGGAAGGGAGACTTTCTTAAAGTGTTTCAAAGCACAGCTATGTGTGTAATTCTATGAGTGCAGGATTGACCATTCCCCTGGCATTATACCAATTAAATATCCTTGGAGACAAGAAGAAAGCACCAAAGTGGCCACCACCATTCTAGTCAAAACCATTGCTGTTCCTTGGCCTAATGAAAAATTGAAAAGACCCCCTCCTCCAGCTACTGCTCTGAAACTCTTCTAAGGATAAACATGGTCTCAGCATTCTTTGGATGGCCTATATATGCTTAGATTTGTGTCCCTCCTTTTATTTACACCTGGGATTTCAAGGCCGTAATGGCAAAACTTTAATAAGGCCATGAATCTTGCCCAAGGCATTGTAAAATTAACCCAAGCTTCATAAATCTTACACACTTGTTCCTCTACATAGAGAGCTTACATGGAGGGAGGCAAATGTTTCTAAGATGTTGCTATAACTAAGAAAACAAGCTACCGAGGTGACATATCTTTATGCTGGAGAGTTTTAAACACATGCGCAGGTGTGTGTCAGAAATCGTCAAACGCATGAACCATTACTTGGGAAAAAACATTGTATTATTTCAGTTTGGAAGCCTTTATGTAAGGCTTGATTACAGTGGAGGAAAGATTATTTTGATGATTTAAAGTGAACTACTCTGAGTGCCTAAAGATGCAGTAGACTGTGCACTGCCTTGTGAAATTAGAACTACAGGATGTTCTGGGTACCATAGTTAATGCCAGAGCTCTTTGAGAATATCCAGTTTCTTCTGATCTCAAAAGCTAAGCAGATAAGGATCTGAGGAGCACTTGGAAAGGATTCCACTATGATGATAAGGAGGAGGGGGAGGAGGAGGAAGATGATATTGACTAGGTACTATGGTGGATAGAGCACCAGTCTTGGAGTCAGAAAGACTTACTTGCTGTGTGACCCTGGGCAAGTCACTTAACCCTGTTTTCCACAGTTTCCTCATCTGTAAAACAAGCTGGAGTAGGAAATGGCAAACCACTCCAGTATCTTTGCTAAGAAAACCCCCAAATGGGATCAAGAAGATTTGGATAGCACTGAAATTAGCAAACAATAACCCACAGTTGTTAGGTGTCAGAGCTGAGAGTCAAAATCTGGTCATCTGACTGCAAATCCTGCATTCTTCCTACTGTACCAGACTACCTACAACACTCCCTCACTTCACAATGAAGAACATTTTACCCCCTAGAGTTGACGTGGCTCATCTAAGCTTGCATAGCTAATTAAGGAAGGGGTAGGTTTTGAACCTTATTCACCTGTTTCCTACTCCAGTGCACTTTCCTTGGTAATTAAGACAGAACATATCTTTCATTAACGGGTTGTTTACACTAAAATGATGTGAGAGAATCATCATCAGGAAGGTATGCAGTTTGGTTCTATTTTTTCAGCCATGTGGTTTAACTTGTACTGATCCAGCTATTTCCTATTATTCAACCTTTTTCATACCTAGTGATTGGAATTTGTATGATAGTTGCCAGAGCCAAATGAAGGAAGGAAATAAACATCTATGAAGTGCCTACTATATGTTAGGTACTAATTGATGTAATGCCAGGGGAATGGTCAATCCTGCACTCATAGAGTGCCCAGGGTCACAGAGCCAGTAAGTTACTGAGGATGAATTTGAATTCATGTCTCATTGAATCCAGGTTTAACACTCAATCCAATGTGCCACCTAGGATCCAGTGACAGGGACACAGGTTTTTCTCATGGAGCAGAAAGGAGATATCTGGTTCTTAAGAGAATGGAAATCATTACCTAGGATTAATCAGAGCTACAGCCTTTGCCTTGTAGGTTAAGAACCATCTTACCTACATATGAAGAATAGACATTTATTAAATTAGTATTAGCATAGACCAAGCTTTAAGTGATAGTAGATACCTGGCAGCAGTAATGCTTTTTAGCTGTCCTCATTTAAAATATTAATTTTATTTAGTTAACTCTGTGTATGGTACCCTTCACTGCAATTCTATTGCAATACTATAGTGTCATGATAGTAATCCCTGGGTGAGGCCAAGTAATAAAAGCTAAGTTGGAACAGTCAATCAATAAACATTTATAAAGCTTCTACTATGAATTAGGTATTGTGCTAAGAACTGGGGATACAAATACAAAAAAAGAAAGTTCCAGACCTCACAGAGCTTACAGTCTAATGGAGAGGGGAGACAAAAGAAAGTTGAAAAGATACCCAATGCTGGGAAAGGAGTACAGCCAGGTGAGAAAGGAGGACAAGTCTGAGCTGAGCTCTCTCCTTAAATGGAGGTTTGGAGTTCATGGCCCCACCTACCAATTAGAGAAGAAGAGAGTATTGATGAGATAGGGTACCAAGATTGAGATGAGATCTTGCAGGATAATGAAATTATCCTAATAATGAGCTTCCTAGGACATGGAGACATCAGTCAGTGAAGGCCTAGTCAAGTGAGAAATGAGCACTTTGTAATATAATCTGATGCTAGATTTTGCCTACTGTCTCAGGATTGGCCTAATTAAATTCAGAAGAGAGGTTCATTTACAGAAATTATACTGAATAACAAAATTGTACTAAATGATTTAATTTGGGGAATAATTAGAATGAATTTCAAAACTTTTGCATCTTTGATGGTCATGATGAATTTAATGCAAATTGGCCATTATTTGATGAATATTGGGCAATAGTTACCCATGACAGGTTAAGCAATGGTTAGAGCACTGGACATAGAGTCAGTTCAAATCTAGTCTCAGACACTTACTAGATGTGTGAACTTCTGTAAGTTACTTAACCTCCATCTGCCTCAGTTTCCCCATTTGTAAAATAAGGATAATAATAGCAACTACCTCCCAGAATTTCTGTGAGGATAAAATGAGATGTTTATAAAATGCTTTGCAAACCTTAAGGTACTATATAAATTTTAGCAATGATGATGATAATAACAGGAACTATTATTATAGCCAGTATTTATATATACCATATATATAATTATTAATAAAGTATTATTATTATGCTAAGTCATAACAGAGTTGTGCCAAACATTGTGCATGGTGGGAGGAGTATTGGACTGAGATTATAGAAGACTTAAGCTTGAATTTTGCATTAGACATTTTTTGACATTAAGCAAATCATATCTCCAAGCCTCAGTTTCTTCTTCTTTACAGTAGTCATAATAATAGTATCCTTCCCTCAGAGTTGCTGCTAAAAGCAAATGAAATCATGCAAGTCAGTGGTGTTAAGGGCCACTAATCAATACATAAGGATTCCTGTAGGCCACGTGTTGACTAAGTTTTAAAATGTAATGTTATCTAGGTTTCATTGTCTTTTATTTATTTTGTTCAACATTGGACAATTTTAATCTATTTCCTGACATTCAGAAGTTTTGTGGGCCACACACAGCCCATGAGCTGTGTGTTTGACACTCCTGAAATAGGTTTGACATTTTGGATTAGTGGAGAATGTATTCACAGGCCCAATAAAAACACACACACACTTCAATTGGGACACATTTTTTAAATCTTGAATTTGTATACTACAAACTCCAATATGCATTACTATACCTATCATTGTATTTGTAGAGATCCCAGTTCTTATCCTAAATATGGTCACCTCTTAACTGGTAAAGTTGGAGATTAAGAATTCTGGTTAGTCAAATAATTTGATTAGGGGGGATATGTGTAACACAATGGAATTCCAGTTTTCAAAAATAAGAATAGGATAAATTATACTGAATAACAAAATTGTACTAAATGATTTAATTTGGGGAATAATTAGACTGAATTTCAAAACTTTTGAGTCTTTGATGGTCATGATGAATTTAAATGATCAGTGCTCTGTAGCTGAATTAAAACATGAATTAATAGAGTTCTGGTTAATAGAATGCCAGAAAAGAGGAAGTTCATAGCTTTTGATGGAAATTCTGCAATAGAAATATGAGAACAATTACTCTCTGTAAAAAGAAGCCCTAGATAGGAAGGAGTAGGGTTAAAGCAATGTCCTCTAGAGAGGAAGCATCAGACTCCCTCAACATGGTTGTCCATATGAAGAATCCATATCTACATATTCATTCAATGTTAATGGAAGTCTAATCAACCCTGTGAGAAAATAATGTGTGAGAAAATAATTTTTAATAATGAATTTCTAGGCAAAACCCAGATGTTAGTGTTACCTATCTCTCCCCCTTCACCAGAAACCAGCCTGAGATGAGCTTCAGCTTAACAAAAGGAATGCAAGACTGGTCCTCCTGATTGGCTAGAGAAAGAAGCACACCTAGATGGTTGGAATTTGATCTTTAGATCACCCCCCAAGTCATGTCAATCAATGGAGCTGAATGATGCTAACCAATTAGCTTAGATCAATGTGTGGTGACCCACCTCTACCAAAAAGAGGATAAAAATCCCTAGGCACACCTGGGTTGCCCTCCTAGCCCTTATCTCCTGGTTCTTCTTCCCAAGACTCTTTTATTCTTCATGCTGGGTATGTAATTGTTTAGGCCTGTAAGCCTGAGACTAGTGGGAAGTCAGGGAGACGTGGTTAATAATTTAGTAATATGTGATATTAATTAATAATAAATGCTTACTCCCCAAACTGGTGCAATAGCCATTAATTTATAAGTAGCACTATTTTAGAAAACTTAGCCTAGTTCCACAATAGTTTAAATAACATACTAGGGGGGCAGCTAGGTGGTACAGTGGATAAAGCACTAGCCTTGGATTCAGGAGGACCTGAGTTCAAACCCAGCCTCAGACACTTGACACTTACTAGCTGTGTGACCCTGGGCAAGTCACTTGACCCTCATTGCCCCACAAAAAAACCAAAACCAAAACCAAAACCAAAAAACAAATAACATCCTAGGACAATGTGTCAGCCAGTCATATCCACGCTGAGGATATCAGGCTTCCAACCAAGTCTGTGCTGCTACAAATACTGAAGAATATGCTTACATGTAACAATTTGTGACATATTTTATTGTCTAAAGACATTATTTGTGTCTTGCTTTATTTGTCTTTTCATCTATTTATGTTTGTCTTCTCAACCATAGTGTAAGATGCTTGGGGGAAGGGCCTGTGTCTCAAAAGTCTTTGCATTTCCTGTAATACTCATCCTGGTGCCTTGTATACAGTAGGCACATGATAAGTGTTAGTTGAATGATAAGAGGGCGGGGGGAGGAAGTAAGGAAGGAAGATCTGATTTTGGGACAGAGAATCCTAAGGTCAAGTGGTTGGGATTTTTTAGGAGGAAAAATTTTATGTGAGAAAAATAGCTGACAGTCTGTAGACTCTTTTCAAAGAGACTTTCCTGAACCCTCTCAGTATTTCTCTTTGAGCAATAGGACCACCACTGTAAGAGTCTTGCTGAGTGGGTTCTAGAATATCTTAGGGAGAAACTGGATCCAAATGTTCTTTGGGAGAGACATGTAGAAAGAGAAGTAGGATTCATGCAGGGGAAGCTGGCTCCTCAACTTGCCCCAGGTTTCCCACTTTCCTCCCTAAAAGGTGCTATAGTGACCTAATTGAATGAGATTGAGCACCAATCTCTTGGTTTGAGCTGAGATATTATATAACTCCCAGATGAAGAATGTCTTCATTCTTATATATTTAACACAAGTAAGGAGGGAGGCTCAAACCAGTGGGCTTCAGTACAGGGATTACATATAATTCCTGGTATATTCCAATGTGTAGAACTTCTCACATTTCTCTGCTCTTTTGTTTGAATAAATAGGCTTCCTCAGTATTTGCTACATGTGTACACAAAATATCTTCTGTGTAATCAGCTTCCTGGGCAGGAATTAAGCTGGCAAATATAAACTGAGGGTTACCCTCTGTCTTTAGAACAACCAAGGAAGTAGCAGTCCCTCTGAACTCAAACTGATACTATTAGAACAGAGATATTTGAAGGGGGAAGTTAAACCTAATTCTAGCCCAATATCCCATTTGGAGATTGGAGAAAAGAGCCTGCCCTGCCTTTTTCTCCCCAGCTAGTGTGCTGGTGGTTTAGGCCTTCCTCTTCATTTTCTTCCTTTGCCTAGAGGTGAGCCAGGTCTCAGATCATATCTATCCATGCCACCCACAAACAGCATAGATTAAACAATCCATATGGACATGCATATCTTACACCTGAGATGAGATTTCCCGGCTCTGTAGCTCACAGTATCCTAGATTTAGGGCAAGAAGGGACCTTGGATGACATCTGGTCCAGGAGATCTGGTAGGATGAGAGTATCCCAAAAGCCAGGTAATAAATAACGAGGATAGATAGGTTGAGGAGAGCAGGAAAGAGAGACAAATGGACAGACAGAGGCAGAGAGAGCTGAGACAGATCACTATGACAATTCTGGAGTGTGGGCCAATTAGAGAGTAATGGAAGCCTCATGGATTATTCCGTGGGGTTCAGCTGCAAGTACTATAGTCCTTTCGCATGGAACCTCTCCAATTTGGAGGAATTCTTCACAGAATTATACTTGCCAGTAAATATTTGTGTTGAATTGAAGTCAAATTGAATTTTATAAAAGATGAATTATGCATGATGACCTATTCTAAGCATCATGTGTAACCTGACAGCCCCAAAGAGACATGTTTTGGATGGAGAAAAATATTTATTGGTCTCATTAGGTAGGTAACTTACCGAAGGAAAACTCTATTTTTCTGGATGAAATATTCCACACTTCATTTCCAGGGACAGGAAACAGAGTCATGCACCAAATTGTCAAATTACTGGGTAGAATTGGCTGGTTAGGCTTCAGAACCCTCAACTTAGATATTAGTTCATAAAAGCCTTCATCACTTCTCCTCTTTCCAGTGGTAATGTCTATGCCTAGAAGAGAGTAAGGAAGCTGGTTAGCCACTATGATTTAGTGTATATGCTATCAAACTAAAACTATCTCAGGTGTGGGGATCTTGCTTCATGCCATTCAGGAGAAATATCAGAGATGGTCAAACCATAACCTGTCAATTGCAAATAGAGGAGTGGGAGATTCCCCTCTCACCACAGACTATCACTTCCCGGCACCAGAAAAAATACTTCTTTAGACAGAGTGTACCTGAAGCCAGTTTTGGTTGTGAAAGTTTCAGACCTTTTCTTCTAACAGCTTTGCTATATTTCACCTGGATCTAGGAGAGGCAGGGAATAGAGAAAGGTGCGTGCCTGTGGCCTTTTAGTCACAATTATAGACCCTAAAAATGAGTGATGGCTAAAGTTGAAGAATAGAAAATTGGGACAGTTTTCATTCATAGAATTGGCTTAAAGCATGGGTTCTTTTTTTCTTTTTTTAAAAAATTAAATATTTTTTCCAATTACATATAAAGACTTTTTGAGTTCCAAACTTTTCTCCCACCCTCCCTTCCCTCCCCCTGCTTGAGGACAGCAAACAATCTGATATAGGTTATACATTACAATCATGTTAAACATATTTCTACATTAGTCATATTGTAAGAGAAGGATCAGAACAAAACTAAAAATATACAAGGAAGAATAAATGAGAATAAAAAAAGGCAACAACAAAAGAGAAAATGGTATGCTTCAATATGCATTCAGACTCCATAGTTCTTTTCCTGGATGTGGAGAGCATTTTCCATCATAAGTCTTTCAGCATTGTCTTGTATTTCTGAGAAGAGTTAAGTCTATCACAGTTGATCATCCCACAGTGTTGTTGATGCTGTGCATGATGTTCTCTTGGTTCTGCTCATTTCACTCAGCATCAATTCATGCAAGTCTTTCCAGGTTTTTCTGAAAACTTTTTGCTTATCATTTCTTACAGCACAATAGTATTCCATTACTTTCATATGCCACAATTTGTTTAGCCATTCCCCAATCGATGGGCTTCCCCTGAATTTCCAATTTTTTTGCTACCACAAAGAGAGTAGCTATAAATATTTTTGTATATATGGGTCCTTTTCCCGTTTTTATATTCTCTTTGGGATATAAACCTAGTAGTGATATCGCTGGGTCAAAGGGTAGCATGGGTTCTTAGCCTATAGAACCCCTAAAGGAGATTTCATGGGGACTGAAAATTTAAAAAAAATTGATAACTGTATTTTAATATGTTTCCTTTGTACCTTTGTGTATTTTAATTTCTGCTTTTGAAAACATTATTCTGAAATGTGATTTACAGACTTCACTAGCCTACCAAAGGGGCCCATCACACACACATACATACACACACACACACACACACACACACACACACACTCACACGAACCCCCTGGGTTAAAGTGAAGCAAACCATTATAGGCCATGAAAACATTTCTTTTCATTGCAGAATCTAGTGAAACTTACTGCTATGGTTAATTTAAAAAATGTCGACTAATTATACAACTAGTAATGGTAGAGGAATGCTGTGACATCCACAGTATTTCATAGGATCATAAGTAAAGAGATGAAAGAGATCTTGGAGGTCATCAAGTGTAACCTCTTATTCCTACAGATGACAAAACTGAGGCCTAGAAAGGTTAAGTGACCTAACCCAGGGTCACAAAGCCAGCAAGTGTATCTAGGTCTTCCTTAACTTGTTTACTTGTTTCCTTCTCTCTTCTCTCTCTTTCTCTGTCTCTCTCTCTCAGATAGATAGATAGATATACACACTATATATATGTACATATATATAAATATTCACACACATATATACATATATAGTATACTTAAATATACATAAATGTAGTATAATTCAATATACATACCTATTTAAATGTGTTAAGGCTAAAATTCTAGCTAGTCTGTCTAAAATATCTAATGAGTGGTCGCCAATAAATTATAAGCTTTAGCAAGAGTTAGGCTTTTAAGCATTTATTAAGGAGAATAAGAATTTGGTAAAGAGAGAGAGAGAAAGGCCTACATTCATCTATCTATTAAAGGGAGAGCGCATTTCTAGCTCCGCTCTCTGCCAGAGTCCACAGGAAAGAGAGCGAGTCAGAGCGCCAGGTTCCCCCTTCCTCCTCCCACAAGCAATCCTCACTTCCTGATGCCAAAGAAAAAACATGGTCAGCCCTCATGGTCATGGTGGAGCTTTTCTACAGTAAGTCTCCAGCAGGTGGCATTATTCCAATCATTACAAATGTACATACATATACATACACGTTTATATCTATATGTAGTATATTTAAATGTTGGGGATGGGGATTGTTGCTGGTAAAGCACTTGAGACATTGTGAGAAAAAAGTCTTAGCAGAAGGTGAAAAAATATTATTATCATAGGTGGAAGAACAATTATGCTTTGAACAGCTGAAACAATATGCTTCTTATATAGTCTGTCATGTTGTACCACCCATGGAAAACATGCCTTCCTTTCCCATCAACTGAATTTATTTCCAATATTCATTCCTGCTCAATGCCTCTTTTTTTGGTGGGGAGGGGGGCAGGGGAAAGGAGGCAGTCAGGGTTAGGTGACTTGCTTAGGGTCACACAGCTAATAAGTGTCAGAGGCTGGATTTGAACTCAGGTCCTCCTGACTTCAAAGCTGGTGCTCTATCCATTGCATACCTAACTGTCCCTTCTTTTAATCCTTTCATTTTTTTAATTTATTCATTATTTATTTATTTATTTATTTATTTATTTATTTATTCATTCATTCATTCATTCATTCATTCATTTATTCATTCATTTATTCATTTATTTATTTATTTACTTACTTATTCATTCATTCATTCATTTATTATTATTTGCACGGCAATGAGGGTTAAGTGACTTGCCCAGGGTCACACAGCTAGTAAGTATCAAGTGTGTGAGGCTAGATTTGAACTCAGGTCCTCCTGAATCCAGGGCCAGTGCTTTATCCACTGCACCACTTAGCTGTCCCCCTTTTAATCCTTTTGATGGAAATGTTCCTTGTCCCAGGAGTAGCTCCTAACTGTGCCCTTCTCTTTCCCCAGTCTTCATGACTCTTTATGGAGAAAAAATGGGGTTCTCTTTTTGTTGTTGTTGTTTAAAACAATCAATAGGTAATTGAATTATAAATAATGTGATTATATAACTGAATTTATTTCATTGAATATCATCACCCTGAGGGAATTCTGTAAGTCCATGAAAGATGTTTTTCTTTACTTATAGTTAAATAAACAAAAAAACATATTAACATATTTGCCAGTGGTTTGATTAATTCAACCATTCTTCTTTTGTTCTGGGAAATGTTTTCTTCCTCCTTGAAGGAGTAAGCTGAGGTACCAAAAAGCATCTGGCAGGCAATACTATGTTTTTCTTGGAATCAGAATGATCCTCAAATGCCAAGAGCAGGTTGGCCAATGACATTGGCTCTTATGCTAGCCCATCTGTCTTCTACAAACATTTTCATTGACTCATTTTCTCACCTTTTTTGTTTTGAAGAAGCTCTCCATCTATATACCATGAGAGGTTTGCTGTGGGGAATATATTCCTCACCGAACAGCTGAAATTTTTCTGCAGCAAAGAGAGAACACAGAGACAATCATTGACACGTTCTGATTATGTAGGGGTTTGGGACTTCTTGTCCTTCTGGTAACACTCAGATACTTGGCAAATCTACAGCTGACAGACTTTTCTTCCTCTCACCCTGTCTAATAAATACCGGGTGTCCCATAAGTCCATGTTGTTGTGGTTGTTCAGTTGTTTCAGTCATGTCTGACTCTTTGTGAGCCCAACTGGGGTGTTCTTTTGCAAAGATACAAGAGTGGTTTATTATTTCCTTCTCCAGTTCATTTTACAGATGAGGAAACTGAGGCAAACAGAGGTAAGGGACTTGTCCAGAATCTCACAGCTGGTAAGAGTCTGAAGTCAGATTTGAACTCAGGAACTCTATTATTCATGGTGCTTTTGGAGCACCATGTACAGACAATCCCCAACCTACAGACCATTTGAGTCTCCAAATGGGTGCTTCTTAGTGTTTGGAATTTGTCACACATCTTTATAGCCCCCCTTTCCTCACAATAACCCTGAGGAAGTTCAAGTAATCTATGGATTATTCTTCCCATTTTGCAGAGGAAGAAGTTGAACTAAGAGACCAAGATTACACAGTCAAGTATCAAAATCGAGACTGGGCCTAAGCATTTTGGTTCTTCTTCCTATTATACCATACTGTCTCTCACAAAGGCATATTTAATCTATATTCAATCAATTTATCAGCAAGCATTTATTAAATGCCTACTATGGGCAGGCACTGTGATAGGCAATAGGAATATGATTATATGAAATACACATAGTAGTTTGCAGGTTGCATCTCTCATTAGATTGTTAGCTCCTTGAAGGCAGAGGCTGTCTTTTACCTCTTTGTATCCCTAGGAACAGTGCCGTGCACAGGGTAGGAACTTAGTAAATGTTTATTGAATGATTGATTCCTTTGAATCATAGATTCTAAAGGCAGCTAGCTGGTCCAGTGAATAGAGTGCTGAGCATGAAGTCAGGATGATCTGAATTAAAATCTGGTCTCAGACACTAGCTGTGTGATCCTGAATAAGTCACTGCCTCAGTTTCCTCAACTGTAAAAGTGGGAATAATAATAGCACCTACCAGGCTTATTGTGAGGATCAGATGAAATAATGTTTGTAAAAGTCTTAGCACAGTGCCTGGCACATAGTAGATGCTTAATTAATGCTTCTTTCCTTCTTTCCTAAAGAATTAAGTTGCCTGAAAAGATCACTAGTGAGGGGAAGCTAGGTGGCGCAGTGGATATAGCACTGGCCCTTGATTCAGGAGGACCTGAGTTCAAATCCAGCCTCAGACACTTGACACTTACTAGCTGTGTGACCCTGGGCAAGTCAATTAACCCTCATTGCCCCACAAAACAAAAGATCACTAGTGAGACATATGGTGGGCATATATAATGACTCATATGTAAGAATAAGCTTAAAAACACAGTTTTCACATTTAAGGTTTGCCTCATTTTTTAGATGCGGCAAACCATAGCGGACATAGAGTGCTGAAGTCTGAGTCATAAAGACCTGGATTCAAATCTTATCTCAAGTGTTTCCTAGCTGTGTGATCCTGGACAAGTCACTTCTTTGTATCTCACATTCATCATCTGTAAAAGGGTAATAGTAACAATAACAACAACAATAACAAAATAAATAAGTAATAGAATCTACCTCACAGAGTCATTGTGAGGATGAACTAAGATCATTCTGGAATATATCATGCAAGACATATCCATTATTCAGGAAATACAGCCTGTTCCAAAAGTCTCAGTGCAGTTTTAAGTGCTAATGTACTGTTTTAAATAAGCCGCACTGTTTAAACAGCTGTGGCAGCTTGCAACTGCCTAAGACTTTGGGGTCACATGGCATATGATTGGTAAAGGAAATGGGCTAGTCAGGGAAGGAGATGTAAAGACAGGAGCTATGATAAGGTTTCTAGAATTTTGGATAGACCCTCAATGAAGTATCTGTGGGAAGACTTGAAATATCAATGAAATAATAACTAATATTTGCATAGATAAAAAGAGTAGTTTTGCAAGTTCTGGACATCAATTACCTCATCTGATCCTCACAACAATATTGTAAAATAGGGGCTATTTGTCCTACCCTTATAGATAAGGAAGGAAGGTCTCAGAAAGCCCATGACTTGCTCAGTCATATAGATAGTAAATGTCTGATACTGGATTTAAACTCAAGATTTTATTGACTGCTATTGCAGTTTTCTGTTTTATCTATTGAAGTAAAAGGGGATGAAATATACTAACAGTATCTTATTGAGAATACTATATAAGGGGGAAAAAGAGGGAGATTTTGTCATTTTTTTTTCCTGGTCCAGGATTAACCTTTGGTATTGAAAGAAACAGTGTTAATCTCAATATTACCTGCCAGTTCTTCTTAATGATCCTAGTAATGTCCTTTCATTCCTACTACTCAAGGTTGAATTGAGCCATTTCCCAAGTCCCTACTCTGGCACCTTTCCTTGTAAACAAAGCCTGCTTGAGCCAGACCAGCTTCCAAAAGTAGCTTCTTATATCCTTAGCATCTTCCATTGGGATTGATAACATAAAAGGCAAAACAGGTAGAATCAAGTGTGTTTTTTTTTGTTGTTGTTGTTTTTTTGTTTTTGCTCAGATTGCTGAGGGTGGCTGGCATCTCATGACCAGACCTTCTTGCCTTCCCCGTTTCTACTAAAGGTAAAAGAATCTTTCCTGGAGGTCTTTGGGTAGGACATTCTCTCTGCCCTACCTCCCTCCGCCCCATGGCTGGTTTGCTACCCTGTTATCTTGATTAAAACTCCTTATTCCAATAGGTAGCTTTACCTTGGCAAGGAAAAAACCCCCAAACCAAACCCCTACCACCTCCCTGCCTAAATTTCTCTCTCTTCTTGTGTACTTTACCCCAAGTATCTTCATACTGCTTTAAGCCCCTCACTGCAGCAGCTTTGCTTGAGGGATGGGGGCAGGGAGGATAGGGAGAGATTAACTGGGGGCAAGGAAGGGTGAGTAGTCAGTGCATTAGATCTCAGCTAGCTGGTAGTAGGAAAGCAATCTGATCAAGTGAATATCCACTAAGGTATGAATGCCCAGTTTCCTCCTAAATGTCATTGTTCTCCTTTTAAACATTCTTCTCAAATGAAATGTCATTGTTCTCCTTTTAAACATTCTTCTCAAATGAATCTGCGCTCTCATCAATTTGGTGATGCTTTCTTCAATGAATCAGTTCACAAGCCCCTCATATCTGTCTTATCTTGTGCTACTGACTATGCTCACCAGCGGGGTTCCAGCCAGGCTACTGGCTGGAAACCTTCATTCTCTTGAACTCAAGTAGATCTCTAATTAATGGGATGTGGGGCAAAGTTGCAAAGTGAAGTGAAAGAATCCAGGCATTGTAGGAAGAGAGATTTTTGGTAGGAGGCTCAGATCTCTGCCCAGGAATCTGTATTAAGAATTAAGCTCCATTAAAATAGTTCTGCTTTTCACATTTTAATTTGTTTCCTGCTCCCCCTCTTTCTTCATTTCTGAATCTATGTATTCTCTTATATCTTCATGTTCTCTCTTCCTAAAAGCAGGGACAAGAACCTGCCTGGTGCTTATAAATTGATGCACTTATTTACTCTCTAAAACACCGACCAGGCTTTGCCTGAAGACTTTGGATAAGATGAACTCCCCCCCTTCCTACCCCAGCCCCAACTCCCTGAGGTAACCCATTTCACTTCTGGATAGCTCAAATTGTAAAGATTTCAGAATCAGGAAGACTTGCCTGAGACACTTAAGCTATACAATTCAACAGTAGAACTACAGATAAAACTCAGGTATCCTAATTATCTGTTTCCCCATACAGTGGACCAAGGGAGGGAACACACATTTATTTAGCATTTACTATGTGTTTTATACATATGACACTTTATGAATGTCTCATTTTATTCTCATAAAAAACCCTTGGGCTATAGGTACTATTATTATCTCCATTTTATAGTTGAAGACAGTGATGCAAAGATTAAGTGACTTGCCCAGGGTCACACAGCTAGTAAGTGTCAAGTGTCTGAGGCTAAATTTGAACTCAGGTCCTTCTGAATCCAGGGCCGGTGTTCTATCCAAAGCATCACCCATCTGCCCCTGATTGTTGAATTGAATTGAATTGAATTTACACGCCTGGCTCAGAGGTTTGGCACAGTGACTGGCTTAATAATTGCTTGTTGACAGGTAGCCTGATTAGATGGCGATTCTTTCTCCCTCACATCTCCCTCCTATGCCAACTTTTTCTACTTTAAATTCATTGTTCAGGGACTATAGAGCACCAGAAGAAAACCAGACAGCAGCTTTTTTCTGCTTCTTCTTTGTTACACTCCTCTGCATTCCACAAATGAGTAATACCAAAGGATAATGATTGAAAGGAAAAGAAGGAAGAAAGGACAATAATGGCCAAAGTTGAGGTACTGAGAGAGTCCAGCTATGAACAGCCCTATTCGATATGGATTTATGCCCTCAAAGTGGATAAACTATACATTCCTTTGACTCAGTAAAGTTGCTGCTAGGCTTATACCCCAAAGAGATCAGAGACAGAGGAAAAGGACCCAAATATGCAAAAATATTTATAGGAGCTTTTTTTGTAGTGGCAGAGAACTAGGAACCAAGATGGTAGCCATTAATTGGGGAATACTTAAACAAATTATGACATATAAATGTAATGGATGTGCCCTAAAAATGATGAGGGTAGTTTCACAGAAACCTGGGAAGACTTGCATGACGAATAAAGGGAACAGAACCAGGAAAAGAATTTATTCAATAACAACAACAATGTAAAGAGTAACAACTTTTCAAGCTTTTAAAACACTAATCGGGGCAGCTTGGTGGCTCAGTGGATGAAGAACTGGCCCTGGACTTAGGAGGACTTGAGTTCAAATCTGGTCTCAGATACTTGACACTTACTAGCTGTGTGACCCTGGGCAAGTCACTTAACCATCATTGTCCTACCAAAAAAAAAACCCAAACAAAAACAAAATAAAACAAAAAAGAACACTACTCATAATTATAGAGGATTAGTGAGGAAGTGTGCTACATGTCTCCCAACACTTAGGTGATAGATACAAGATGTAGGAGGAGATATACATTTTAGGACACAGCCAGTGTGGTAAGTTGTTTTGTTTGACTATGCATAATCGTCACAAACATTTTGCTTTTCTTTCTTTTTTTTTCCTAATGGGGGGATGGAAGAGAAAAATACTTGTTCAAGACAATGCTTGCTTATTGAAGATTACATTAAATTAAAATTGTAAAATAAATTAAAGAAGTGGCATAAAGATTTTGGGGTGGTCTGGAGAGATATGCTGGACTGTGAGGTTTTGGGATACCTTCTTAGAATGAATTTTCCTACTCCTTCAGATTCCTAGGAAATTGGTTACAAATGAATGCAAAGTACAGTTACCTAATACCCTTACAGTGATAGCTACCAGTTTCTTCATTGCCTTACTCAGAATAAAAAGTTGCAGACAAAACCTATATCAAGTTGATGTTAGCCATCTTGTGAAAATGTTTTAAATGATGTGGCTGTTGGTTTGTCTAGAACAAAGCAAATGGCACTTCATGTACATTTTAGCAACATTTAATGTGATCCTAATCAAGGGGAGAAAAACATGCCTAACTCTGAAAAGATAAATAACCACACACACACACACACACACACACACACACACACACACTCAGACTTAAGTATGTATTTATGTATTTATGCACTCATGCATGCAAAATAACTATCAAGCTGACTATATCAGAGATACTAGAGCAAAAAAGCACATGCCTGTTTTTATAATTTCCCATTGCTTGTGATCATCTTTGCACTCCTAAAGAGAGAAGCTTGGGTCATTCATTCATTCACCTATTCAACAGCTATTTTAGCGACTACTACATTTGATGGTCTGGAGCATATGGAAGTATAAGAAGTGGCATCCTCTTTCACCATGTCACTTTTTGTCCCTACTCAGTAAATTCTCATGGCTCCCTATACTTCTATGATCAGATTTTTTTAAACTCCTTTTTTTATTTTTAAGAATTGAAAGCCCTTCACAAAGATATTCGAACCTACTCTCCCAGCCTTATTATAAATTGCTCCTTTTCTTACACTGCACAATCCAAACTGACTTTCTTGATGTTCCTCACATACTCTCCATTCATCATCCTTGTGCCTTTGCATTGGCTTTTGATTATCTTGGGAATGTTGTCTCTCCTTAATCCTGCCTTTTAATATCCCTACTTTTTCTTCAGAGCTCAGTCATAACACCACATGAAGCCTTTTTTTTTTATTCCCTGTCATGGTTGTTCAATCACGTCTGACTCTTTGTGACAACATGGACTTGTCTATGAGGTTTTCTTGTCAAAGACACTATTGTAGTGTGCTATTTTCTTCTACAGCTCATTTTATAGATGAGGAGACTGAGGCAAACAAGGTTAAGTGTCTTCCCCAAGGTCACATAGCTAGTAAGTGCTTGAGGTTGAATTTGTATTCAGATCTTCCCTATTCTAGCCCCAGTGTTCTAACCACTGCACCACCTAACTGCCCCATAACGACTCCTCCTCCCTAATTGACTTGTATTTATTCTGTGTATACATACATGAATGAAAGTTGTTACTGTATCACCCCTACTCCCTTTCTAGGATGTAGGGCCTACCCTCAAGAATCTTGAGGACAGAGTCTATTTCATTTTTTGAAATTAAATCTCTAGCACCTAATATAGTGCCTGGAATATAGTAGGCACTTAATAAATACTTGTTGATGGATTGATCGATCTAGTGTAATCACTTTGATTCTAAGATAAGGAAAGTGAGACTCAAAGAAGTTAATAGGTGCCTCCCCCAAAGTCATACAACTTAATAAGTGTCAAAATCAGGATTCAAACCCAGGTCCCCCAGTCTCTATAGCAGTAACTTTGCCTTTCTTCTATTTCTTGATGATTCTTATTTGCATATAACCTGTCTCATCAATTTTAAATTTTAAATTTTATTTTTCCATGGCTGTTTGTCTCTTTGTCTTTACTAGGGGTTCAGAATGCTGAGTTTTGGTCTAATTAAGACCCATCACTCAATGCTGGGAAGTAGAGGGAGATAAGGTTGGACAGGTAGAATGGCATTAGATCAGGGGGTATTGAAAGTCAAGAGAATGAGTTTGCTTTTTATCTTGTAGGGACTGAAAAATTAGTAAAAAATTTTAATCTGAGGAGTGACATAAAGAAATCAATATTTTAGGTCTATATGGATGGAGAGATTTGGTGAAATTTTCCATCACTAACCATGAAAGACTGAAATGGTGAGTTCTAAGTAGTTAGGTGGCTCAATGGATAACGTGCTAGGTCTGGAATCAGGAAAACATCTTCCTGAGTTCAAATCTGCCCTCAGACACTTACTAGTCATGTTACCCTGGTCAAGTCAGTTAACACTGTTTGCCTCAGTTCCTCATCTGTAGAAAATGAGCTGGAGAAGGAAATGGAAAAATGGTCTAGTATCTTTACAAAGAAAATCCTAAATGGGGTCACAAGGAGTTAGACATGACTGGAAAAAAAAAAAGACTTAAACTTGCTCCTGGTAGGTATTCAGGCTTATCCTGCACTTGAGTACATAACCAGTAGTCATCACAATTTGGATGTCATCGGATTATAGTTTTAGAGCTGAATGGGACCTCAGATTTCATCTAGTCTAATGCCATCATTTACAGATGAGGAAACTGAGGCTCAGGAAAGGCCCAGGAATTGCTGAAGGTCATGCAGATAGGAAGCATCAGAGGTAGGATTTTTAACCTCTAGGGCCACTGTTCATTGCATTGTACTATGATCCAAGCAGAAAGGGAGTAAAGAGGAGATGCTGTAGGTAGTGTCATCCCAAGTCACCACTAGGAACTAAATAATATCGAGGCATGGGAATAGCGGGGAGTCTTACAGAGAAATAGTACAATTACAGAAGTACAATTAGTAAGGCATATGGACAACAAACTATACGCCTATTTGTATAATTTCCTACTGCTTGTAATCAACTTTGGATTCCTCCTTTTTTTTGAAGGTTCATCATGAGACATGAGGAAAATGGTTCCTGAAAAGGTGTTTGAGCATAGCAAAGTTTTTATCATTTGATGCAACCATATTTAATATATATTATATAGGTTTTTTTAGTATTTCAAGTTACTTTTTTCTAATGCAATGAATCATTTCATTATAGTAAAAGTTATCTCCTAATCGAATGATTTTATAAGTTCAGAATTTCATTCACTGAGTTCTGTCTTTTGGGTTTTTTTTTAAAGGGCAGGGCATTGAATATATGTCATGGGCCACTCATGATCTGATTGTCTTCCAAAGAACAGGAAAGTCTTTTCCTGCTTAAATTATTAAAGGTTGGCTAGCTCGAAACAGATGGAAACCTAATGACTCATATAAATTTATTTTCATTCTAACTTGCCTGTGAAACATACACCATTGCTATTAGGTGTGTATTAACAACTCTGTTGGTCTAGACTGTGATTTCATTCATGAAGGGAATTCCTAGTGGATATAGAAACTCCTCACATTGAGTTTCACAATATTTTCTTCCTAACAATATTTTTCTCTTTCTTTTTCTTTCAAAATATTATTTGTTATATGGGTTGGCTCTTTAGGAGGGGAAGATGGAAGACTAGAGGAAATTATAGTTATGTAAAAAGTGACATCAATAAAATGTATTAGAATGATAACATTGTTTCTTAATTACTACTCTTATTGTTGGAGTAGAGAAAAGACAGATTCTGGGCTGAGTCCATAGCATATTAACATATATCAATAGATATTGTAAATAGATAGATACAGATGTAGATATGCCAATGCAGAGTGGTAACTCATTTCTAAATTATTATCTTAAATGTTTGTCTGAGGCACTGAGTGGTTAGGTGAGATGACTGTGGTCACAAAGTGACTACATTTCATAGGCTGAATTTAAACCCAGATTCCTGATTTTATATCTCTCTGTCTAGTTTAAACGTTTGTTTTATAGATGGGGAAGTTGAGATCCAGAAAGCTTTTAGAGCCAGTGAATTTTCCAAGTGTATCTTACTACCTTAGAGATTATCTAGGGTCAATTCTTCTCCCCTTCTCCTACTTGATTTTATATGGGAAGAAAGTGAACCTGACAGATGTGAAAGCGACTTGCCTAAGGCTATCTAATAATAATCTAGGTAGGATTTGAACCCAAATCTTTTCATTCCAAGTACTCTGCTCTTTCTACTACACAATCTTGCTTTTTTGGAGACATACTAAATTGCTGGTAACTCTTTCTCTTAAAATACAAAACCAAAATTAAACTTCATAATCAGGAGAGTGAAAAAGTATTTCCTGAACCCGACAGATTCACAGATTGAAAAATAGTGCTAAGAAAGCAGGAAGAGATGAGTTCAAATCCTACCCTACACACTTACTATTTGTGTGATTTTGGGCAAGGCATTTGAGACATCTGTGTCTCAGTTTCCTCCTCTGTAAAATGGAGTCAGTGGCTTCTAATGCAAGTAATTTTTACCTCTAAATATATGCTCCTAAGAGAGGAGGGGGTAAGATTAAAGGAGAAGAATTAGAAATAGAAAGGCAAATGGCTTAGGGAGAGGAGTTGGGGGGAAGAGGAGAGAATTCTGTAGAAAAACAGGATATGGACATATGTAGGCAGGGACAGAGGACAAAGAGGACAAAGAGAAGTTCAGCAGGTTCTGAGCTGAGTTTTAGCAAGGTGAATTTTTCTTATTATATAAGCCATTTATTCACCTGCCCAACACTGCCCTGGAAATGTTAATAAACTAATATTTCTATATGTGTATACGCAAATATATTTGTATGTATACACATGCATACACACACACTTATATAAAAGACATACATCTGTGTATATACTATATATACTCAAAACAACTTTTGGGTAAGTAGTTTTGTTTTTGTTTTTATTGGGGGATCATTGTCAATTTGAAGTTGTAGAATTTTGATTGACTTTTTGTTTGTTTTTTTTAGTGAGGCAATTGGGGTTAAGTGACTTGACTAGGGTCACACAGCTAGTAATTGTTAAGTGTCTGAGATCGGATTTGAACTCAGGTCCTCCTGAATTCCAGGGCTGGTGCTCTCTCCACTACACCACCTAGCTGCCCCGAAGTTATAGAATTTTAAAAACTCCTTCTCTTTGATTGTTACATTTGAATTTTACCCTGACTCCATATATAGTTCATACACTGATCACTGTCTCTCAGTTCTCCCCATCAATTTCATTTCCCCTCCTTTTTAATCACTGAAATACAACTGAAACTGTTTCCCATGTTGGACGTATTTTTTAAGGTCTCCCTACGTTTTGTCCCAAAATTGAAGTAGAAAATGAGAACATTCTTGAAGATGATTTAGTTGAATCATGAGAAGGGCAAAGAAATGAAATAACAAAACACAGACATAATTTTACACATTCATCTATCTACTATACTGATGGGCTTGTAGAAGTTGGGTTAAAGTTCTCCTCCCTAAGGTTCAGCTGGACTCAGTTAAATTGGCTTTACAGTCAGAGGGCCTGGGCTCATAGCCTATCTTTCCTATTTATTTCTTGTGTGACCTTGGGCAAGTCATTTAACTTTCATCTGCCTTGGTTTCTTCATCTGTAAGAGGCATTAGATTAGGTAGTCTCAAAGGTCCCCTGGAGCTTTGTATCTTGTTGTTCAGTCATGTTTGAATCTTTATGACCATATGGACTGTGACACACTAGGTCCTTCTTTTTTTTTTTTCTTTTTTCTTTTTTTTTTTTTTTTAGTGAGGCAATTGGGGTTAAGTGACTTGCCCAGGGTCACACAGCTAGTAAGTGTTAAGTGTCTGAGGCTGGATTTGAACTCAGGTATTCCTGACTCCAGGGCTGGTGCTCTATCCACTGCGCCACCTAGCTGCCCCCAATGCTAGGTCCTTCTATACTCAACTACCTCCCAGAGTCTATCTAAATTCATGTTCTTTGTCAGAACTCTCTCTTATGGCCTGTCCATCTCAGCTAACCCTACACCTCATAGCTCATAGTCTCATTGAGCTATGCAAACTCTTTTGCCGTGACTGCACTGATGCAGCAGGGAGAGCTATGGATCTAAGATTCTATAATGACAAGACTTAAAATAAAATAATATGCAAGGGGGCAGCTAGATGGTACAGTGGATAAAGCACCAGCCCTGGATTCAGGAGGACCTGAGGTTCAAATTTGACCTCAGACACTTGACACTTACTAGCTGTGTGACCCTGGGCAAGTCACTTAACCCCCACTGCCCTGCCAAAACAAAACAAAACAAAAATATGCAAAAGGGAGCAAGCAACTGGATTTGTGAGATTAGGGGGAGTATATAATTTATAGCTGAGTTTTATTGTAACTGGAAGGATCTAGCTGCTATTTCAGTTAGTATCCTTATAGGCATTGGTAGACGAATGGAATTTTTAACCAAAGTCTTTAGTTTACATCCTGATTCCACTCAATTTTTGAGTGGTTATATGGTTTCCTTGGTGTCCTCTCCAGCTACATGAGCATCACATTCATTTAGCCTTACACACTGCCACCAGGAAGCACTGCCCCCCCCTCAAAAAAAAGCTCCACATGAGACAAAAAGTACTGACCCAAAGCGAGTCACTAAAATAACTGATCTGACTTTTCAACTAACTTATTTGAATGAAGAAAATGTGTAGTTTCCTAACTTGTATTTGCATCTTAACCATTACCAGGGCTATTTTGTTGATAGAAAAATCAACAAAACGGACGCAATTTTACACATTCATCCATACTCTCCCATGGCTACTCCACAAAAAACAAACCATCATTTTATGCCGCAGAACCTAGAAATTCTTGGCTACAGCCAGGACTAGCCAAGTCTGAGTAGGTCACTTATCTTCTCCTTGTCTGAGCTTCTTCCTCTGTTAGATGGATAGAGTAAGATCTATGTTCTTTCTCACAGGGTTACCATGAGAACAAATGAGAGTGGATCTTTATAAAGTCATTGGAGAGAAACTGCCATGTTCTGTCCTCAAATTATAAAAACAATAGAAAAGGAGGCAGTGGTAAGCTAGAGTTTAAGGACCTTCAGAAAGAACTGAATGCATGAGTGCACTATCAAGGAGCCATAGAGATCAATAGCAAAGCAGCTCTTATTGTTGGTTCCTCTTAGTCTCCTTTTTTCCCTCCATCATACTCATTACCCCACCCACTCTTTTCCTCTGCTTCTCTCTCTCTCTCTCTCTCTCTCTCTCTCTCTCTCTCTCTCTCTCTCTCTCTCATCCTGGGCCAGGAAATGAGGGTTAAGTGACTTGCCCAGGGTCACACACCTAGTAAGTGTCAAGTGTCTGAGGCTGGATTTGAACTCAGGTCCTCTTGAATCTAGGGCCAGTGATTTATCCACTGTGCCACCTAGCTGCTCCCATTTCCTCTGCTTCTCTCTGTAACTCTTGGGAAAGAAGGAGGGAAGGAAGGAAGGCAAGAAGAAGCGGGGAAAAAACAGTTATTAAGTATGTGTTATGTGCCAGGTACTGTGCAAAGTGCCATACAAATATCCCTTTTGACCCTCACAACGATCCCATGAGCTAGGCACTATTATTATCACCCCAATTTACAGTTGAGTAAATTGAGGCTGACAGAAGTTAAGTGACTTGTCAAGGGCCACACAGCTAGTAAGTGTTTGAGGTCAGATTTGAACTTATGTTGTACTGATTCCCATCCAAGAACTCAATTCACTGGGCCACCCAGCTCCTTCAAATCAAATAATGAGGCACTCCAGAACCTAGAATTTATAACTGGATAACTACAGAAGAATACAAGTTCTGGCATCCAGTTACCTCTTATCAATTCAAATTAATACAACAGGAAGAAGCAGAAAATAAAGTTTGTGTGAATAAAATCTGGGTTCATTCTTACAACTGGGTTTCTACTGTCTTCTGCCAAAATAACAACTGCTAAAGGTTAAAACTAAGACTTTTGGGACACCCTGCAAAGCATTTTACAAATCTTATTTTATTTTATCCTCACAGCAACTCTGACAGATAGATGCTATTATCAGCCCCATTTCCAAAAAAGGAAACTGAGGCTGAGGGAGGTCCATCTGTATACCTACTTCACCACCAAAAACAAAAAAATGTAAAGACAGTAGCTATCTTTCTGAAAGAAGTTGGAGGCTGGGGGGACAGAGTTCATAGGTCCTTTGAAAATAACATCCCGTAGCAGGGGGTCTGACTCATCTCTTATGGTGACAGCACAGTCACTCTCTTTGGGCTTTTCCCAAAAATTAATAGTGTTGAATACTTAAATCCTTTGGTGAAAATGCTCTTGATGAACATAAATCTTGGTCCATGGTAGTGGTTAAGGTTTTCTAAAAGCATTTGTGTTACTTACCTCTCCCAAGATATCAATGGACCTGTTCTGCATGTTCATAGAGATTTCTGGTTTAGCTTGAAAGGAAAAAACAAACATGGTTAGTTATACTGAAGATCATGTCATACAACCTGTTAGGGCTAGTTCTCGTGTGTGTGTGTGTGTGTGTGTGTGTGTGTGTGTGTGTGTGTGTGTTAGACAGACAGACAGACAGAGACAGAGAGACAGAAAGAGACAGAGAGGGGAAAGAGAGAGAAAGAGAGAGAGAGACAGAGAGAGAGAAAGACAGAGAGAGAGAAAGACAGAGAGAGACAGGGAGAGAGACAGAGAGAGAGAGAATGAATGAATGAATATCTTCTATGGCCTATGTCCTCTACCTCTTTACGTTCTGTCCCATCTCCTAATGTGTCTTTTCTTCATGCCCCTAGTTCAGGCTTCCTTAATTTCCTTTTTTTTTTTTTTTAGTGAGGCAATTGGGGTTAAGTGACTTGCCCAGGGTCACACAGCTAGTAAGTGTTAAGTGTCTGAGGCCGGATTTGAATTCAGGTACTCCTGACACCAGGGCTGGTGCTCTATCCACTGCACCAACTAGCTGCCCCCCTTAATTTCCTTTTTCCCAGAAGACATGGTATTTTTATTTTTCCCCTCTCTCATGATCTTTTCCTTGCCATTCACATGTACTGACTTTGGCTTCTAGACACATTATATTTTCTATCTTTATGTGCCTCATTCATCTACCTTTTCCTGATAGTGATAATGCCTAATTGAGTAAAAATAAATGAAATATAAATTCTCTGAGAGTTGAGTTATATGATTTTTCAGTGTTGTATTCCAATTACCCAGCCCATGAACTTCATAAATGCTGTTTTAATCTAATTTAATTGCTGCCTCCACTAGATTTCTCATCCCATTCAATCCAAATGCATCCCAGGCATCCCCTCCCCTCCCCTTCCTCCCTCTTTCCCCCCCCCTCCTATACAACTGTTCCTTACCAGCTCACTACTTCACTACTGTCTCTTTCTGATGTGGTCAGTGAAAATGTCATTCCCTTGAAGGTGAACTCCCTTTTATCCTACACTTATCCATAACTTCTGGCTTCTATCTTATTTATTTTAGCATAAACTTATGCCCTAACCTGCTGCTCTCTCCCACAGAGAGAGTGACCACCATGTCTAAACCCAAATTAGGAAACATAGTTTGACAAGAGATATTTATTTTATAAAATCTCATTAAAAGTGTGTGTTCTTTTCTTGTTCTGGGAAATCTATAACTTAAGTTTTCTGACCTCTACTAAAGTCTTCCTCCACTGCCTTTTCATGGTGCAATGATTATCTTCAAGTTCTTGAAGACTATGCCAGTGGACAGCAAACCCTGGAAAACTTTCCAGGGCTGGAAAGGCTTGGAGTATGGTGATCAATCCGATGCCAGTCCTGAGTGTTCTAGCCTTGCTAAATTTGGAGGGGCTCATCTCCACAGAGTTCACTGCCAAGGAATGAATTATTTCAACCACAGGAATTCAAAAAGAGAGTTTACTAGTGTGTGGAGAGAGGGTTTCAGTCTGAAGCCATGGTGGGAGATTTCATATTAGTGGGATTAACTCAGGCTTCTCTGGCCCTGTCCAGTTCTAATCTGGTGATAGTTCTGAGGGGTCTTTTGAGCATGCTCAGTTTCTTAACATGGAACCCACTGCTTCTGTCTCTAAAAGTGGCAAGACTGAGCCATTCACTCTCTTTTCTGCCATCTTTTGGTTGCTTTTTTGGGGGGAGGGGCCAATGTCCTATCTGCTGCATCCAGCACGGACTCCATGAACTGAACTAGTGAGAGAGGAAGGATTTCCATAACACAGTATAATAAAAAAGATGATTGCACATGAAACTGCACACCTCTTAGGTACAACTTAGTATTCCTATTAAATATGTAATAAAGATCATGTAAATATCTTTTTTTCCTCTGTTTTTCATTTTTTTCTTCCCTCCCCTTTCACCTTGAGATGGCTACCATTTGATACCAATATGTATATGTGTATCTATGTAAAATTATTCTATATCAGTTCTTTATTCTTTATCAGTTCTTTCTCTGAATGTGAATAGTATCTTCCTTAATATGTTTTTTATAGTTATTTGGCTATTTATAATAGTCAAAATGACTTATTCACTCAAAGGCATTCTTTTTTTTTTTTGAGGAGCAATGAGGGTTAAGTGACTTGCCCAGGGTCACATAGCTAGTAAGTGTCCAGTGTCTGAGGCCGAATTTAACACAGGTCCTCCAGAATTCAGGGCTGGTACTCTATCCACTGTGCCACCTAGCTGCTCCTACTCAATGGCATTCTTAAAACAATATTGCTGTTACTGTATACAGTGTTCTCCTGGTTCTGCTTATTTCACGCTGCATTATTTCATGCCAATCTTTCCATGTTTTTCTAAGATCATTGAACTCATCATTTCTCATAGAACAATAGTATTCCCTCACAATCACATACCACAACTTTTAAAAGAGAAACCTCTGACTAATGGGCCTGGAGTATGTGGTTCTCTTCCATGATGTTTGCCCTCAGGTTCAGGTGCCAGAGTTGATTGTTCTAAGAGGTGAGAACCATGGCAACTTTGGAGCCAGGATGACAGGTGGGATGGTCCAACTGGTCCATCTTGGAAGCCCTAAGAAGCCAGAATGCCTGGGATTCTAGTCCAAGGGAGGTTTTGAACTTCGAACTGGGACTGTGCTCTGTGGGAACCATGCTCAGTTATGAACCGAATCCCATTCCCCTTCCTAGAGACTGAAAAGGTGCAAGGGATAAGTGGGATCATGTTTCCTTTGCATTGTGAGAATATATATATATATACATATACATATACATATATATATATATATATTTGTGATTATATTTTTAGAAGTAAATACTCCTTTACAAAAGTTCCTGTTACAGGAGGAGTTCAGAGAAACCTGGAAGGACTTGCATGAACTGATGATGAGTGAGATGAGCAGAACCAGGAGAACATTGTACACAGTATCATCAACATTATGTGTTGATCAACTGTGATAGACTAGATTCTTCTCACCAATCCAACGGTACAAGAAAGTTCCAAAGATGGAAGTTCCATGATGGAAAAGGAAAATCCAGAAAAGAAAGGAACTGTGGAATATGGATGCTGATTGGACCATACTATTTCTTTTGTTTTTGGTGCTGTTTTTCTTTTTTGAGGTTTTTCCTTTTTGCTCTGATTCTTCTCATATAACATGACTAATGCAGAAATATGTTTAATGTTATTATATATATGTGTAAATATATACATAAATACACATATACATATACATACATACACACACACACACACACACACACACACACACACACACACATATATATATATATATATATATATATATATATATATATCAGATTACCTGCTGTCTAGGGGAGGTGGGGAGGGAGGGGAGGGAGGGAGAAAAATTTGAAATTGGAAATCTTATATAAACAAATGTTGAAAACTAAAATAAATAGATAAATTTTAAAAAACCCCAAAGCAAACCAAAACAAATAAAAAACCAAAAGTTCTTGTTACAAAAGGAAATGTGGTTTGCCACAATTGTAAAGACATCTAATTCTAAGCTCCTACACCTTCCATTCCACATGAGGAAGATTATTGAATTGATAACTTCCCTCTGCTTAGGGATTTTCTGGCAATTACTCTCATAATACCTTGTTGTATATTGTGTATTTCCTCTCTCCACCCCCTGATCCATCTTCACCTTTCTAGAAAATTTCAGCACCCAGTTGATATTCTTACTCTTTATTCTTATACCACATTCCTGTCCTTCCATCCCAGGCTCTATCTGGGGTGAGGACTTGGTATAGAGGCTTTGGGATTGGGGTGCAGTGGGGGATAAGTAATGGAATGGAAGGGAGGATAGAGAAGGACCCCAGGGGGTCAAAGAGTTGGGGAAAGACGACTGAGAGTTTTCAGGGCTGAGGAGCTGAAGCTGGCATCTACCATTTGGGGAAAGAAAATGAGTTTTGGTGAAAGTCCTGGGAGGTATTGTGGGAAAACTTTATGGCATTGTTTGAACCTAGCTATGTATGGCTGAGAAACCAGACCTGTTACTTAGAGATCAGGTTTGTTTAACACTTAACTTAGGACCTAGCTTATGCTGATCAGGAATCTAGTCAGAACCAAGGAATGTAAGGAGTTTTCTCCCATTATACATCTCAAGTAACCCATGTGTTTTATCTGGAAACTGCCTTCAAATTGGCCAAACAGTTATACTTTCCTTGTTCCTTTCTTTGAATTATTATGTAATGTAACCTATAGACCATGGGGGCCAGTAAGCCACTCTTTTTCAGGTCTCCCCTCTGCTGAATGACTTAATAAATTTCTTTCTAAATTATTTCAGTTTCAAATATTTTGTTCTCAGCTAAAAGTCACAAGGCAGACAGTAGGATCTTTGAAAACAGAAGCAAGAAAGAAGAATAAGAAGGAGGGAAGGGGAATCCTAAGCTGTAATGTTGGTGGGCAGGAAAGAGACTTCCCGAGGTCTCCACACTAGAGAGCTGGGGTTCTAGTTTAAAGATATTCATGGACAAAATAATCATGCCTCCCAGAATTGTTGTGAGACTCAAATGAGATAATATTTGTAAAAGTACTTGGAACGATGCCTGGCATACGGTAGGTGCTATATAAATTCCTATTCCCTTCTCATAACCCTTCTAAATGTATGTATGTATACATGCCTTTATGAATGCATATTCTTTGCTCTTTGCATGCACTCCTGGTCCCAACCAAACATCTTGAAAATATGAACCAAGGAGACTTCAGTGAGAGTCTGAATATATAACCATAACCACAATTGGCAAAACCAACAATATTAACAACAAAAACAAACAACAAAAAACCCAAACCTCAAAACACCTTCAAAAACAATGGAAACCATACTAAAAGACCACAGAACACAAAGTACTAAAATTAAGCTAATTGAATGGAGTAGTATAGGATAAATTTTGCAGAGAAGCAGATGTCCCTGAATTAAAAGAAAGATTTCATCTAAGCTCTCTACAAGCAGATAGTTATCTGCTTTTATTAGGTGAGGACCCCAATCCTAACTCTTGTAGTTAATGATGAGAATTAGGAGCCTAGCTCTGGTTCAGATCAGCCTTCACCAAACTAGAGGGATTGGGTTGGTTTGAGTCCTTCTGCCCTTTAGGAGTCTGGGGTGGGGGCTGCCTTGATTTTCGACTTTATCCAGGAGTCTAACTCCAGTGTAACTTGGAAGTACTGAGGGGGACAGCTCACATTAGAGGAAAAGTTCTTAACTATTTTTGTGTGTCATGGATCCCTTTGACCATCTAGTGAAGCCTAGGGTTTTCTTCTTGGGTCCTTGAATGTATAAAATAACATAGGATTCAAAAGGAAGCTAATTACAGTTATCCTTTCTACGTCATGGAGGTTAAGGGTGTGGAGCCCCAGCAAGTGGCAAAATCTGCATAATATTTTTTGGCCCTCCTTTTGTAATTTAAATGACATAAGATATGAGAAACTCAAGATGCAAAAAATCACTGTGAGATGTCACATGAGAGATTGCTGACCTGTGATATATTGAAACTGTGATGGGGAAAGTTGAGATGTGGAAGGGATAACTGTATATTTTTTCTTTTTTCTTTTTTTTGCAGAGCAATGAGGGTTAAGTGACTTGCCCAGGGCCACACAGCTAGTAAGTGTCAAGTGTCTGAGGCCAGATTTGAACTCAGGTCCTCCTTGAATCCAGGGATAACTGTATATTGATATACAAATATCAAAATACATATTTGGAATACAGATCTCTAAAAATCTTTATATCTAGATAATACATCTATATTTATATTCCTATCTATATCTATATCTTTATGTATCAAAAGTTCATAGACCCCGGGTTAAGAACTCTGGTTTATCTATATGGTAACCCTCAAGTTTGTCCCAGACTAAATCCAAAAACCCTTGAGGAGACAGGCCTGGTAAGACATCACACTTCTAAGGATCTAATGAATCAGATATGGTCCAGGACAAGATAAGAGATAATAGAATTCTTTCAGTTGTGAGAGTCAGGGCATTTTTAAAAAATAGGACTGTTGTTGTAAGCTATGGCTTGACTGTCTGGTGCCATAAAAACATGGGTTGAATTTTAGTATTTTACTTCACTAAGGATTAACTTAAATGAGTGAAGGTGATATGGAAATTAATATTAGTATATAGTTCAAAGAGATATGGGAGGGGCAGCTAGGTGGTGCAGTGGATAAAGCACTGGCCTTGGATTCAGGAGAACCTGAGTTCAAATCTAGCCTGAGACACTTGACACTTAACTAGCTGTGTGACCCTGGGCAAGTCACTTAACCCTCATTGCCCTGTAGAAACAAAAACAAAAACAAAGAGATATGGGAGAAGGGCCTTTCCTTGAACATAACCTATTAGCAAAGGAATGCTGGCAGAAGGACCAAAGGACTGCAGAATGGGGCCATTGTATAAAAGTAAAAGGAATCATGTTTATCAATGAGGCTGACTGTCCCTGGACTAAGGCTGACTTCATTTTGAGCTCAAGGGCTGAACCTGTGATAGACAGCTAACTCCTTTCCAATGTCTAGGAAACTAGACTCTTGAATCAAGAAACAAAGGGTAGAGTGATGTCAAAGAAAGTAATGGAAGGAGATTGATGGACCTCTGTCTTTCACTTATAAGCTGGGGACCACAATCTCAGGAATCTGGCAGTGTTGAAATCAGCCAAACCCTAGTAAGAGACAAGGTAAGGGTTGAATAAACTTTAGAAATTGTATGTTTTCAAATTTATTTTAATGTATTAAATCACTGTACAAGGAATCAAGGTCTCCTCTACTTCAGTACAACTGGAGAGAATTTGACTGGCCCTGGGTCCCCCTAATCTTTAGTGAATAATTAGAATAAAAATTAAGAACTGGATGAAGCTTAGAATTCAGTTAGTCTAAATGCCTCACTTTACAGAGAAGGGAGCTGAGGTGAAATAATTTTCCCAAGGTCTTAGGGTTAATAAATGATAGAGACAAAAAATGAAACTAGATCAAACAGATCAATCAGTCAACCAATCAATAAACATTTATTAAACACCTACTATGTGCTAGAAGGAAGCTAAGGTGTCTCAGTGGATAGAGTGCTGGGCCTGGAGTCAGGAATCCCTGAGTTCAAAAGTAACCCCATATTCTAGCTGTGTGAACCCAAGAAAGTCATTTAACCCTGTTTGCCTCAGTTTCCTCATCTGTAAAATGATCTAAAGAAGAAAATGACAAACCACTCTAGTATCTTCACCAAGAAAACTCTCAAGAAACTTATAATTTAATGTGGGAGACAACATGCAAGCAAATATATACGAAGCAAGCTCTATACAGGATAAATAGGAAATATTTAACAGAGGGACATTACTAGAATTAGAAAGAGGAAGGGCTTCCTGTAGAAGGTGGGATTTTAGTTAGGACTTAAATGGAAGCCAAGGAGGTTGGCAGTTGAAGCAGAGGAGGAAGAGTATTCCAGGCATGGAAGACAGTCAGAGAAAATGCCTGGAACCAAAAGATGGAGTATCTTGTCTACAGAACATCCAAGAGTCTAGTGCCTGGCCTCTTTCTACTGCTATGACTTGGAGCTCTAGAAAGAAATGCCATAGGTTAGGTTTTTAGCAATTACAATAAAAGTAATTCCCAGTACTATTGGAAAAAAGTGGAGTTACAAATGAGCCATTGGTTACCAGCTGGCTAAGAAGTCAACACGACAACTTTAATTTTATTCTGTTTTGTTGACTGAGTGTTGTGAACTTTGTGATCCAAAAAAAGAAAATATGAGAAACAAAAGTTTTTGACTGCACTACTCAACACCAAATCTTGCCCTCTACAGTATAAGGCAAAGTTAAACATACAATATCCACCTGAAAACATCATTGAGATTGAAAGGAAAATCAGAAAGTTCTTACCAAAAACTTTAATTCTGGTGACATTCTTCAGGATTTTGCCAGATTGGATTGTAACATCGCAGGAAAACTTTCTGTCATCATCAAATATTTCAACTGGTGACAGATAAAGTCCATGGTCTTTAAGTAGGGTGATTCTGTTCTTCAAAAAGGTGTTGTTTGGGATGGTAAGAGTTTCTTGGATCCCATTTTCCTCCTGTTGAGAATAACATTAGATTTGCTTTTCAGTTACCAAGTCAATCAATCAACGAGCTTTGATTGAATCTGATATTTGTCAGGAACCATGCTAAACTGCAGGGGTACAAATACAATCTTTGACATTTATGAGTCTTCATCATATCAAGGGAGATCATCTAAGTTCATCAATGGTGTTGGTATTATGGTTATGTTAGTTAGCGGGCAGGCAGAGCTGTCAATCACTTTTACATATTTCTCCCTACCTTTTTGTGGTCTTTGCTACTCCTCCTTTTATAATAACTTTCCTAAGCCATTCCCTCAGCTTCTCTCCTCAAGAAGTGACTTTCATTTTTATCCCAGGCAAGATAGCAGAGGCTCTGCCTCTATTACTATCTAATCACAGAAGTCACTACTGCATGACTCATTGCCTAGGGGAACTGCAGTATAAGTACTCTCTCTGTTCTAAACCCCCATCCAGAAATGTCAATATGACAAAATGTTATTGTTTTACATCTCTCCCTCTCTCTCTACCTGGGCTCCCTAATTGTTGCTACATTTGAGCAGTAATAATACACACATAGATTGGCAGCACTTAGAACAATTGCTGCTTGGCGGAAGAAAGTAAACATTTAAACAGAAAAGTAAACAAACTTTAAGGACTCAGAGGAAGTATCTCTTTTCAAAGAGAGGCATAAGGATTTAAAGACAGTCTCACCTCTCTGGAGTGCAAGGGAAAAAAGGGGGAGAAAGAATCTGAAGCAGAAGATGTGAAATCCACACAGGCTTCATCTGTAAGCCTATCAGAAGGAAAAGATTAGCCCAGATATATCCAGCGTACAATACACCCACACAGACTCGGTCCTATAATCTGGTGATAACTAACTAATGGAAACTTCTCTCCATGGCTTCGCCTATTCAAGCTCCCTACAGTCTTTCTTCCACTGACCCTCTTTAGTCTTGGCTTTTTTTTTCTATTTCCCCTACAGTGCCCTAGAATGGAAGGATCTAATCTGTCAGTCAAAGTTAGACCCAAATAGTCCCAAAGTTAAGAGGTAAAATTTCCCAAGTGGTTGAGGAGGAGATCCTGAGAAACTTCTTCCTGAAAACAGCAGGAATCTCTGTTAAGCTTTTTGTTACTTAAGCATATGGTCAGTCAATCATTAAATATTTAATAAGTACCTACTTTGTGCCAGGTGTTGTGCGAAGCAAAGGAGAAACATAAATAGATAAAAGATGGTCCCTGGGGGTGGGGGGCAGCTAGGTGGTACAGTGGATAAAGCACTGGCCTGGATTCAGGAGGACCTGAGTTCAAATCCGGCCCCAGACACTTGACACTTACTAGCTGTGTGACCCTGGGCAAGTCACTTAACCTTCATTGCCCTGAAAAATGAATAAATTAAACAAACAAATTAATTAATTAAATTAAAAAAAATAAAGATGGTCCCTGTTCTCAAGGACCTCACGTTCTAATGGGAGGAACAACATGTAAACAACAAATATATATGTACATGTAGGATATAGACACACACACAAATCTCTCTCTCTCTCTCTCTCTCTCTCTCTCTCTCTCTCTCTCTCTCTCTCTCTCTCCATATATAAAATCTATCCACACACAAGCTATATACAGAATAAATTCAAAATAATAGAATTGAGGGGGGCTTAGGAAGGACTTCCAATAGAAGATACAGTTTTATCTTGGACTTGAAGGAAGCAAGGGAACCAGGAGGCAGTGATGACGAGGAAAAGAATTCCAGTAATGAGGAAAAGTCAGTGAAAATTCCTGGAGTTGGAAGTATCTTGTGCAAAGAATAGTAGGAAAGCCAATGTCACTGAACTGCAGAGAATGCAAGGAGGATACCAGCAAGTTTTCTTGTACAAATTGACTAATATGGTAATGTTTTACATATTTGCAAATGTATAACCCGTATCTCATTGCTTACCATCTCAGGGAGGGGGGAGGGGAGGGAGGGATAACATTTAAAACTCAAAACTATAAATAAAAATGTTTATTATTTAAAAGGTAGGGGAAGCTAGGTGGCTCAGTGGATAGAGCACAGGCCCTGGAGTCAGGAGGACCTGAATTCAAATCTGACCTCAGACACTTAACACTTACTAGCTGTGTGACCCTGGACAAGTGACTTAACCTCAATTGCCTCCTCCTCTCCGCCCCCCCCCCCCCGGAAAAAGGTAAATGTATAGTGTTAAGGCTAAAATTCTAGCTAAACTGTCTAAAATATCTAATGAGTGGTCGCCAATAAATTATAAGCTTTAGCAAGAGTTAGGCTTTTAAGCATTTATTAAGGAGAATAAGAATTTGGTAAAGAGAGAGAGAAAGGCCTACATTCATCTATCTATTAAAGGGAGAGAGCATTTCTAGCTACGCTCTCTGCCAGAGTCCCCAGGAAAGAGCCCAAGTCAGAGCGCCAGGCTCCCCCCTTCTTCCTCCCACAAGCAAGATGGTCCCTGTTCTCAAGGACCTCACGTTCTAATGGGAGGAACAACATGTAAACAACAAATATATATGTACATGTAGGATATAGACACACACATAAATCTCTCTCTCTCTCTCTCTCTCTCTCTCTCTCTTTCTCCACATATAAAATCTATCCACACACAAGCTATATACAGAATAAATTCGAAATAATAGAATTGAGGGGGGCTCCTCCTGGTCTTGCCCTTAAAGACCTTCACTTCATGGTGGAGCTTTTCTACAGTAAGTCTCCAGCATGTGGCGTCATTCCAATTGTTACAATAGCATTTCTAAATTTCATTTACTATGATCACATAGTAAATGTAGGTGTACATAGTGCACAGTAGGTGCTTAGTAAATGCTTGTTGACTGGTTAGTTTGTTCCTAATTGCAGACATCTTTTTACAAGAAGTTCCAATTGACAAGACTGGTTATCTCCACAAATCCTTTGATGGAATCCTCAAGGGAAGGTGCCGTCACACCCTTGTATTTGTATAACTAGAGCTTACCATGGTGCCCAGCACATAGTAGGTACTTAATAATTTCTTGTTGATTAATGGATTTATGGAAGACTTCACTGGCAATGAAAGGACTAGCAGGTAGCAAGAAGGAAGGTGCAATACAAGAAAATCCACAAACTGTATTCCATTTTCTTCTCTCCCACTTTCTCTGCAGGAAGAATCCAGAACTAAAAGGCTATATGAGAACCTAAAAATAAAATCCATTCTCCCTGTCTTTTCATGAATGCTTGTCCCTCATCTACTGTAGAGGGTAAATTCAAGCAATATTTAAAGATGTTATCCTGTAGGAAATGACAATCAGTAGGGGACAGCATTAGGGACCTTTGTTGTCTATTGACTTTGCCAATGACTTTTTGAGTAAACTTGGGGAATATACTTGTTTATTCTCTGTACATGTATATAAAATGAGACCACTACCCTCTCTCCCCATCTACTAACAGTAATTTCTTTTTAGTTCTAGCCCATCTAAACAAGACTATACTTTGAGACCTTCCATATTTATCTCCAAATCAATGATCTCTCTGCCTGAATGATAATGTAACTATTATTTATTTAATTCCCATATTTGCTCATTTACCATTTAATTTAGGAAACTTACATTTAGTATTGGCCAGGTAAAGGGTACAGTACCAGCTGTGGAATATATAAACATAACCCTTGCTGTGAGGGCAAAGCTTGCCTTCACATTTCCTAAGCAGGTGCCTAGATTTGTGTATTCCAGGTAACAGGACCAAGGATTGAGAAAAGGTGTATGGAACTGAAAGCAGTCAGTCAGCCAACAAACATTAAGATCTTACTATGTTGCAGGCATATATCCCCAACCAAGAAAGGCAAAACCATGGTTCTCATCCTCCAAGTCATGAATTATTACACTGATCAAGATGGACTGAACTATTTGACAGGAGATGCTAGAGCCAAGTCAAACATCACACTTAGCCAGGCTGCCTAGGACTCTGGAGAGAAGTATGGATAGTACAGCGTTAGATTGATACTTTTTGTAGCACAATAATATCCCATCATAATCATATACAACAACTTGTTCAGCTATTCCACAGTTGATGGACATCTCAGTTTCCAATACCTTACCACCACTAAAACAGCTGCTATAAATATTTTTGTAGATACAGGTCCTTTTCCTGTTCATAGTGATATTTCTAAAGCACATATATGTCTGATCAAATTCCAACTCTGTTTGGTAAGTTCCCATTGTTCCCCATTCCCTCAGGCTTCAATTCAAATTCCCCTGGCATTAAATGCCCTTTACAACCTAGCTCTAAACTTTTCTGTTTTCTTATCCATTTCTCCCCTTTATGCACACTCAGATTCAGTCTGACTTCTTGCGGTTCCTCATAAATGGCTCATTAATAAATGCCTTTTGGTTGATTGATGACAATAGGTCTCTCGTCTCCATACTTTTATAGAGGCTGATCCCTTCTCCATCTTGCTCCCCATACCTGGAAGATACTCTGTTCCCAATTCCTAGCTTCCTTCAAAGTTCAGCGCAAGTACCACCTCCTACATCAATCAATCAATAAATCAATAAACACTTTTATCACCTATATTTACCAAGCACTGTGCTACATGAGGCTTGTCCTGATCCCTAAAATTATTAGTGCATCCTTACTATAAATGACTATATTTACTCATATGTGCTTATATATATATATACACATTATTTCCCCTGATAGAATATATGCTCCTTGAGGACAGGACACGTTTCACTTTTCTCTTTGTATCCTTAGTATCTAATGATACTTCTCCCTTCCAATGTCAATTGACTCTTCAGCATAAGCCAATTCTTAGTTGTCTTAGCTAATGAGAAAAGAGGGGAAGATCATAGAAAATGAAATATACAGTGTTTCTAAAATTCAGTTACTAAGTGCACAATGCCCAGCATATAGTAGGTACTTAATAAGTACTTGATTGATTTCCTGCTAGTTCCAATATTGCTTTATAAGAATGACTAGTAAGCAACAAGAGCAATAGTCTCCACACACCCTCTGATAGAATCCTCCAAGACAGGTACCCTGTTGAATGTTTATATTCCTACTTCCTAGCACTGTGCCTGGCAAAGAATAGGTGCTTAATACATGCTTGTTGAATGATGATGAGTAGGGGTGAGGGAGGGTCTAAAGCTGTGATATCTTTAGGGAAATCCCTATATTAAAAAATCATTTCACCAGAATCAGATCTGCAATTCTTTTTAAATTTATAATCTTGAGAGACTTGTCTGAAGCACTGAGAGGTTCAGAAGTGACTTGCACACCACTAATACTTGTTAGAGATATATCTCAAACCTAGATCTACCTGATTCCAAGGATAGATAGGTCTTTCTTATTTTTATAGTAACATAGATAAGAGAGATAGAGACACACAGAGAGAAACACAGAGAAACACAGAGACACAGAGACAGAGATAGCGAGACAGAAAGAGAAAGCATTTATTAAGCACTTATTATGCAACCAACAGTGGCAACTAGGTGGTACAGTAGATAGAGCATTGTCCCTGGATTCAGGAGGACCTGAGTTCATATCTGGCTTCATTTACTTGACACTTACTAGCTGTGTGACCCTGAGCAAGTTACTTAACCTCGATTGCTTCAAACATTCAGGGCCATATCCAATCGTCTTGATGTATATCTTGCCACTGGACCCAGATGGCTCTGGAGGAGAGATTGGGGTTGGTGACTTTGCACAGCCCTCCCTCACTTAAATGCAATTCACTGCAGGTCATGACATCACCTCCTGATGTCATGGTCCTCTTTGAGAACGAAGGACAAACAAGAACAACAAGAAACAACAACTATGCACCAAATACTGCATTAAGAACTGGAGATACAATATGTAGATGGGAGCCAGAAGGGGGAAGAAAAAGATAAGGAGGGAAGGAAGTTACTGGAGGGTAGGGGGCAAAGCAGCCAGAGTGGAGGTGGAGTAGACTAGAGAATGAGCAGTCAGTGAGTAGATCTCAGGGTGGGGTTGTCTTCAGGGGGCAATATGAATGATTCCTGACATCTTTACTATATATATTCCTTCAACCAGGGCAGACTGCCTTCTCATTTTATGCAATTCTTGTCTATGTTTCCCCACCCCACACCCTGCAAATCTTCCATAAAATATCTAGCCAACATGCTTGGATAATAGTCACTAATATTGTACCCATAATAATATTAATTTAATAGGCAATAAAATGCCTCCCAAGGTTATATTTTAGAGATCGCAAATCTTTTGAGGGAGATCAACTACTATAAAATGAAAAGCCACCTTTTATTCTATGATAAAATGAGAGTAAGTTGTTTTACAATTTGACTCTCTCAATCCCACACCTATCAATTAGAAACAAGGGCTTAAAAATATGAGCAGACTTTTTTTTTTTGGCATAAGGAAATATACAAAGGATTTAATTACCAAATGCAAGGATCTTTTAAAGCAAAAATTTCTTCCAAGAGACTCCTCTAAGCTACCGTATCATTTTTTTTTTTCTCTTTTTAAAAATTTTTGGTTCAGGGGCAGACTTCTCTGGTCTGGTAACAGAATCAAGGTAAGACAGAGCTCTGAAATTTGCTTCCCCCATCCTTTCACTGTGTGACCTTCAGAAAGTCATTTGATCTCTCTTTACTTCCTCCATTTATCTAAGCAGATGTCTCAGCAGGATATTGAGCTAAGGCCTACAGTATTAGATAAAAGAGTTAGCTAGTCAGTGAGTGAATTCCTGCTTATTCAAAATACTATTACTCTCTTATTATTTATAGCAGAGTAAAGGGTCACTCTATGGGGTAAAGGGGATGGGGAAGTGTTATGAACAAAATGAAAATGCAGCCTTATTTGGGGAAACATTCTTCTCTATACCCATTAGGCACAAACACTACAAAGCAATAATATAGAAAATACAAATGAACATACAGTGAAGCAGTTCAAGATTTGGAATAAGTAGAACAATCACTAGATTTATATATGTTTCTCCATCACAAGTAGGCATTTTTGCTTTTCCTCACATATCATACTCTCATCTCCATGCCTTTGCACTGCTTGTCTCCCCAAATCTAGGATGCATTCCCTCCTTTCTTTATTTTCTTAGAACCCCTATTTTCTCTAAGATTCAATTCAAGCATAAGTCATGAGTCATTTTTTGAGTACTTCCACTTTTATTCCCATTACCTATCAAAATTATATTGAATTTATTTTAGTGTATTTTCACAACCCTATATATGTGTGTGTGTGTGTGTTTGGTATGTGTATACATACATAAATGCACACACATATGTGTATATATATATACATATATCTCTGTCTTTCTGTGTCTGTGTCTCTGCCTCTGTCTCTCTCTCTCTCCACATACACACACACACACACATTGTCTCCCTGAAAAAACATGTCAAAGATTTGTTTGATTTTTGTCATTCAATCTCCAACACCTAGCCCAAGGACTGGCACATAGAAGGCCCATAATAATGGCTTGTTGATTTCTTATGACTATTTATTACTCTTTTGAAACTCCATCAATGTGTAAATTTCAGGTCAGTTTTTCATTGAAAAGGGTAATGCTTACCATCAGCCAGGTAACAGTAATCCCAGATGAAACTACTGAGGATATATCTTGAAAACATGGGATTTCCAGCGTGTGGTTGAATAATACTTCTACTGTATAGTTGCCTCCCCTCTCATCTTGTGCAACCGTAGCAAAATGAAAGAAAAAGAAAGAAAAGGTAGACAATCATATTTTGACCTTATAAAATTTCCTTCATCTAAAGCACGTGAATACCTTCACCAAATGTGATATGTTAATCCTCAGAGCATTATTGTAAAATAGAGGGGAAACGAGGACTATCACCTCACACTCTGAAAAGATAAAACTGAGCTGCCAAGAAGCAAAGTGAGTTGTAAATGTAAGAGTGAGAATCATAGGCAGAAGAGAACAGAACCCAAATGGAAACTCAGCAGCCCTCTCTCCTCAGTCTTAACCCTGAATCAACTATTTAGTCTCCAGTCACATTTTCTTGGTTCACAAAAGAAGTATTTTATCTTTTAACCCAGTATTCATTTTGTCCCTTTAGCTAAAAGTAGGAATGATGCATGTGAGTGTCTACATGCACATATGCAAATATTAAGAAGTAATAATGCAAAAGTAAAGCTGAGCTGGCCAATAGCCTTTGAGTGCTGTGGTTTTTTTCCTACCTATATGATACATGCCCTAGGTCAGGACATATTTTTAAGGCATGAGATTTCCATGTTATGGAACTATGTGGGAATCTCCTCCTATTCAAGTAACGTACAATAAATTTAAAATAATCTTCCTCTCATTCCTTTCCTTCTCCTTCTCCTCTTCCTTTTATTTATTTCTCTCTCTCTCTCTCTCTCTCTCTCTCTCTCTCTCTCTCTCTCTCTCTCTCTGTCTGTCTCTGTCTGTCTGTCTGTCTGTCTCCATGTGTGTCTCTGTCTGTGTCTCTGTCTGTCTCTCTCTTCCTGATGAAGACTTCACAACTTTGGAAATTGATGTCTTTGCTTTTAGAATTGTTATTTTTCTATTTCACACGGTTGAGATCACAGACCCATCAAAGCATATTTCCTATACAAAAGCAGCAGGAGGACTTGTCCTCACATTCCCAAATAGCTTGCACATCAAGGAGGAAAAAAGATCAGTTATGGTAAGGGGGAGGTAAAAAATAGAAAACATTTCTAAAGCTTTAGTAATAATTGGAGAAAGTATGACAACAACAAAACTTATACTCCAGTTTACATAATGTATACATATGTGTGCATATACTCATGTGTACATGTGTATGTATCTACATGTACATATCTATTTCTATCTATATCTCTGTCTTTATCTCTATCTTTACACACTTGTAAACCTTAGAGGCTAATTTGTCTAGATACAAATCAGAGAAGCTATGATGCCTAATTATGAACCAAGGACCCAAAATTCAGCTCTCAGGATCATTTTAGAAATTCCTCTGCTATGGGGTGGGAAGAAAGGAACTCTTTCCTTTTAAAATCCTGAGAAAGCATACATGCTGACTTTTAGCACTTTGACATTCTGCTAAATGTTGTTCAGTACTTTCAGTGATGTCTGAATCTTTGTTACTCGATTTGGGGTTTTCATGTCAAAGATACTAGAGTAGTTTGTCATTAATTTTTCCAACTAATTTTACAGATAAAGAAACTGAGGTAAACAGGGTTAAGTGACTTGCCCAGGGTCACACAGCTAATAAGTGTCTGAGGCCAGATTTGACTCACACCTGTTACTCTATCCACTGAGCCACCTAGGTGCCCCTTCTGCTAAGTGCAGACTGCCATATTTTCACACTAGACCAACAGCACCATAGCACTGAGGATAACAGAGACAACATGGTTTCTGGAAGGCCTCACGAGAGAGAAGAGATATGAATGGCTTCTCAAAGACTGCCGGTGTTGAGAGAAACCTGGACTGATTGAGGCACATACCAATGCTTTGTGAACAGAGGAAATGAAGAGAGATTCAGATGACTCAAAGTCAGCAGGAAATGCTGATTAACTGCAAATAGTTACATCATTTGTGGCACACTACTTCAACATGCATTTGTATATGCATTCATATGTGTCCTTTAGAAATGAGTTTATGAGGTTACCTACCCAATTAGCTTGCAAACTTCCAGAATGCAGTTCAATGTTCAATAACTACTGTTGACTCACTAAGAAAATGAATGACTCCTCTGTTTTTGCCATTGTCTAATAAAGGAGTCAGAAGTAGCATGAATCACAAGAAATATCAACAGAGAAGGTACAACTCTCTCCTGGAAACTCTGAGACTCATGTTAGAAAAAATGGGGGAAAAGAGGTGAAAGAAAGGAGGATCACTGGCTTCTAGATTTAGAGCCAGGTAAGAATTTAGAGGATATCTTTGTCAGCCTCTTCTTTTCTTCATTTTATAGTTAAAGAAACTGAGTGCCAAAGATTATTTTGCCTGATGAAATGGAAGAAGAGGAAGGGAAGAAAACTAAAGTGTGTGTGTGTGGGGCAAAGGGGCAGGGGGAGAAAAGTCCTTTTGTTGGGAAGTGGGCTAACACAAATGAGGACATCTGGTGGTAGATAACAGGATCACAGATTTAAATATGAAAGTGATCTTTAATGTCATAAAGTCCAGCTGCTTTATCTAAAAATTGGGGAAATGGAGGAATAGAGTAGTTCAATGATTTGCCCAAAGTCATAGATCATTGCTATTCAGTCATTTTCAGTTGTGCCTGATTCTTTTTAAACTTATTTGGGGTTTTCTTGTCAAAAATCCTGGAGTGGGTTGGCCATTTCCTTCTCTAGCTCATTTTACAGATGAGGAAACTGAGGCAAAGAGGGTTAAGTATATTGCCAGTATCACATAATCAGTAAGTGTCTGAGGCCAGATTTGTACTCATGAAGAAAAATCTTCCTGACTTTAGGCCTGGTACTCTGTACACTGTGCCACCAGCTCCCCAAAGCCATTGTTAGTAAGTGGCAAAGGGAGTATGTGAAACTGGACTCCTTTGGTTCCAAATCCAATACGCTTTCTACTGTACTATAGAGTTACTACCTAGGGCTCAAATCAACTGCCTGACATCCTCTCCCTTTGCCAATATCATAGCTTTCAACTTTATGGTGATCGCTTATCTGGCATAGTCTGGCCCTGTCTACAAACAGGAAGTAGAACCGTTTCTGAAAGGTTCAGACCATGACTTTATCAGCTGTAAAGTTACAAACAGAACAGTGTGAGATCAGTTCTGCCTCCCTGTCCAAGACCTCAATCTCCCTAGCAGTTTGAGGAAGTTTGGAATGGCTACCAGCTTAAGGGATTTAGGTACACATTTTAATTTTTTTTGTCAAGAATGTACAATTTTAAATATAATATTTTTAAAAGTTATACTATGTTGTGGAAATGCTTTAAAATTTTTAAAGGATGGTTAAAAAAAGTATGTACTTTCCTTCAAAGTGAATAATACAGAGTCGCTAAGTGGTACAGTAGATAGAACACTGACTCTGGAGTCAGGAGGACCTGAGTTCAAATCCAGCCCCAGAAACTTGACACTTACTAGCTGTGTGATCCTGGGCAAGTCACTTAACTCCGATTGCCTCACCAAAAGAGTTAGTAATACTCTCCTTTCTTTTTAATATTCCATCTCTCATCCACTGTCTCTTTTCATCTGAACCATCACATAGACAGCCCCTTTCTGGATGGTACTTGATTCAAGTTACAGATGCTGAATAAAATAGTATTATGACTTGGTTAAGAAAGCAGATTTTTAAATGGCAGGAGTGAATACAAAACATAACACACTTGTATTCACTTTCAACATAACTATGTAAATCTCATAAATAATTAGAAATGGAAGAAGAATGACTAATTTCTAAACTATTATTTATGAAGCTAGGTGATACCTAAGAAATCATCTACTTCAATATCTGCCTAAACAATGTAACATTCCTCTATACAATTAATGATACATTATCATTCAGTCTCTTCTTGAACACTTCTAGTGACAAGGAACTCACTCCCTTCCAAGGAAAGTCTGTTCTAGTTTTAAAAACATTCATTTTTTATAAAGTTCTTCCATAAACTGCATCAAAAGTAGACTGAGTCCCTCTAATTTGCACCCATTGGTCCTAGTTCTACTCTCTGGGTCTAAGCAAAAGTGTCCAGTTTCTTTTCCTCATGATAATTCTTCAAATATTTAAACATGACAATCATATTACACCTAGTGCTAAATCTTCTCTTTTCCAGGATCAACAGCCCAGTTCTTTAAAACAATCCTTGCGTGACATGATTTCAGATCCTCTCACTCTCCTAGCTATGGGTCACTGTATAGACTATGGTTTGTTCTTAAAATGTGACCTCCAGAACTCAGCACAACAGTTCACATGTAGTCAACAAAGGTAGAATACAGTGGCACTATCACCTATCTTTTTATTATATATATATTATATATGTACATGTATATATTATATATACACATATATTAACACAATCTAAGATCACATTAGATTTTGGTTTGGGGAATTTTTCTTTTGGCTGCTATATGACACAATAAATTCATATTGAGTTTGCAGTTCCATAGATCCCATGTTTTGTTTTTTTCACATGTATTACCATCTAGACATATACTATACAGATACAATTTATTATTATTATTATCATTATTATTATTATTTGCGGGGGAATGAGGGTTAAGTGACTTGCCCAGGGTCACACAGCTAGTAAGTGTCAAGTGTCTGAGGCTGGATTTGAACTCAGGTCCTCCTGAATCCAGGGCCAGTGCTTTATCCACTGTGCCACCTAGCTGCCTCAGATACAATTATTTTTTAAAACTTAAATGTAGGATTTGCCTTTATGACTATTAAAATTCATCTCATTAAAGCTGCCCTGTCATTTCAGACTGCTTTTTTTTCTCCAGATTTTCTTATCCGAGGTGTGAGTTATCATCTCTCTTTGAGCACTCTTTTAATTTTGATAAGTGGAAAGAGCACTGGATTCGGAGAAAGGGGAACTAGGGTTTGAATCCCAGCTCTGACATGTACTACCCATGAGTCTTTGGCAAGTCATATTACCTCTCCAGGCCTCAGTTTTGTGTATCAAAGAAGAGGAATGGAACTAGATTACATCTAAGCTCCCTTCAAACTCTTAATCTATGCTCCTATGAACTATGATTTACGAACAAAAATAAGAGGTGAGAAATGAAAGGGCACATGAGAAGTTGTAATCCACTCCCTCCTCCTTTGTCCCACCAGATGATCTTCCAAGGAATGCCAACATCCTTCTCTGAATTCAATGGGAGCAGAGTTTCCTAAGTGGAATAATGTTGAGGAAGTTTGGCTCGTAGTAGAAGGCAGTACCAATCCTGTTGCCTTAGAACCAAACTAGAAGCAGCTGTGACATAAGGGGCGGGAAGCAAGGAATGGGGCTGTTTTCCTGATTTTAGTAAGAATCATACCATCACAGTGTCTCTTAGGTTCATCTACTTTTGTTATAAAAGTATATCTTCAGGAGCAGCTAGGTGGCACAGTGGATAAAAACCAGCCCTGGATTCAGGAGGACCTGAGTTCAAATCCAGCCCCAGAAACTTGACACTTACTAGCTGTGTGACCCTGGACAAGTCACTTAACTCTCATTACCCTGTTCCCCCCAAAAAAGAGTGGTTAAAAGTATATCTCTGCATATTTCCAAGACATTATTCTTTTATTTTTTGATGTTTTACATTTACAATAATAGTATTTAGATTTGGAAAAGATCTTAAAGGTCTTCTAATTCAACTTCATTTTAGAGATGAGAAAACTGAGGTCTAGATAGTAACCAATATCAGAGAGGTAATAAATAGCAAAGCTAGGATTCACATCTAGATTCCCTCGACTCCAAATTTAGAGCGATTTATAGTATAGCATTAAGCTATGCTTTCTGTCTCTGTCTGTGTATCTCTCTCTCTGTGGGGTCTCTGGCTTTCTCCATCTCTCTGTCTCTGCCCCTGTATCTCTCTTTTTCTGTTTATAGCTATCTGCCTCTGTCTTTATGTCTCTGTCTCTCCATCCCTGTCTTTCCGTCTTTGCCTTTCTGTTTCTGTATTTGTGTCTGTCTCTCTTTGTTTCCGTCTGTCAGTCCTTCCCAATGTGGCTAATATAGTTATATTTATTCCATGGTAGAATTAGGAATCAGTAACTCTGAGACACTCTCATTTCATTACTTTAAAAATAGTGGATAGGGGCAGCTAGGTGGCGCAGTGGATAAAGCACCGGCCCTGGATTCAGGAGTACCTGAGTTCAAATTGGGCCTCAGACACTTGACACTTACTAGCTGTGTGACCCTGGGCAAGTCACTTAACCCCAATTGCCTTACCGAAAAAAAAAAAAGAAAAAAAAAAAAGAAAAGAAAAATAGTGGATGGCACTTAAATCCTGGGTATTCTAGAACTGCATACCTGTGGGTTTTCTCCACATCTCTTGTCTATTACTTGTTACTGGATATAGTCCAAAAAGTTAACTAGATCGACTTTTTGGACTATGTTCAATAACAAAAGTAGTAGTCAAGAGATGTGGAGAATATATATGTACACATGTACATATGTATATGTATGTATATTCATATACATATTGTGTATGTAGATATGCACATGTGTGTATAGATACATCAATGTATATATGCACATAAATATGAATATTTATATAGATAGATGATAGCTAGAAAGCCAGATACCATTATGATATGTATATGGGACTTTAAGGTTCACCAAACATATTAATTTCATTTGAACCTCACAATAACCCTGTAGAGTAGGTAAGTATCTATAACAGATTTTATCCCCATTTTGCAGATAAATATGTGAATATATGCATCATTTAAATAAATAGTGGGGTAACTAGGTGGTACAGTAGATGGAGCATTGGCCCTGAAGTTGAGATGACCTGAGTTCAAATTTGATCTCAGATACTTACTAGCTGTGTGACCCTGAGCAAATCACTTAAGCCCAATTGCCTAAAACATCTGGGGCTATCTCTAGTCGTGCTTATGTATGTCTTGCTACTGGACCCAGATGACTCTGGAGGAGAGACTTAGGTTGGTGACTTGGCACAGCCCTGCCTCATTCAAATCCAATTCACTGAAAGTCATGACATCATCTCCTGATGTCATGGTCTTCTTCGAGAATGAAGGACAAATAATAAGAAATAAATAGTACATTTAGGTAATAACTTTGCATGTATGAAACTTGCTTAGATCACGAAGTTTCTACCTCACTGCCCCCTTTTGGAGAATTTGCCCTCCCCACTCCCCCAACATGAGGGCATCTTGGACTATCATTTATTAGTAATTCTACATTATACATGTAGAGTTGGAAAGACATTTAGATGTAATCTAATCCAAACCCCTCATTTTACAGGGAAGGAGACTGAGGCATACAGGGATGAAGTGGCCTTCCCAGTCTTACACAATTAGTAAGATATGAGGCAAGTTTCAAACAGAAATTTTGCTGATCTCCAGATGAAAGCTTTATCTCCTATACCAGCTATGCTAGAGAGGGGTCTCTGTGTTGGGAATGACTTGTGCCCCTTTCATCCTGCTGTGTTGTATTAGTATTTTTGGATGACTCTTGGTCCCCTCTTTTGCTTGTCATCCTATGTAGTATCTTCTAAGGGAGGGTCTCAAAGCTTCTTATTTTTGGAGACTGATTAACAGGAACAATTGAAAATGCTGTGAATGAGCCCATGGGCAACATCTTAGGAAAATTAAGAGAATTTAAGGCCAAATGACTGGCCAAATTACCAATAGGTGTCAAGGAGAGTCAGAAGAAAGTTGGCTCTAATGTTCAGCTAGACTTCCTTGATTAAAGTTATAGATGATCTATTCTTAAGGCATTCTTTGCCTTCTTTGATTACCTGCCAAATCAATGAAAGACTTTTTTCTTTGAGCAAGGTCAGGAAAACAAAGAAATCAGGTCCCTGGATACCTTGGTTCCTAATCTTGGATTCAATTGTTAAGCGGCAGGCAGCTGATGCAGTGGATAGGAAGCAAAGAAAGATGCATTTACTTTGTGCCTACTTTTGCAGGCACCATGATAAATGCTTTATAGCTATCATCTCATTTGATACTCCCAACAATCTTGGGAGGCAAGTGCTATTATCTTCATTTTACAGTTGAGGAAACTGAGGAAGGTAGCAATTACATGACTTGCCTAAGATCCCACAGCTAGTAAATGACAGGCTGTGTTCGTACTCAAATGTTCCTGATTCTGAGCCCAGAGCTCTATCCACTGTACCACCTAGCTGTGTAGAATGGTGGGTTTGGTGTCACAATGCTATATGTTTGAATTCTGCCTCAGACACTTCCTGGCTGTGTGACCTTGGATAAGACATTTAACTCCACAACTTTCCTTAACTGTATGACAAGGATAATTTCCTATACTTACTTGACCGGATAGGTACCTTTGAAAACTAAGCAAGATAATCAACACGTAAAGTTCTTTGAAAATTTTAAAATAGTACATATGTATTAGTCCCTAATATTATTGTAGTTAACAAGCCTAATAAGATTATATGACCTTGGAGCAGTTTGGTGGTACAGTGGATAAAGCACCGGCCCTGGATTCAGGAGGACCTGAGCTCAAATCCAGCCTCAGACTCTTGACACTTATTAGCTGTGTGACCCTGGACAAGTCACTTAACCCTCATTGCCCCGAAAAAAAAAATTATATGACCTGTTCATCCTTCATCCTTTTCCCCTGACATTATCTTTCTTTGTCTTTTCAACTAATTGGTATAGTTAATAGAACACCAGTTCTGGAGTCAGGATTCAGGAAGACCTGAGTTTAAATCTTGCCTCAGAATCTTACTAGCTGTGTGTCCCTAGGCAAATCACTTGCCCTGAATTTGCCTCAATTACCTCATCTGTAAAATGGGAATAATAATAGTATCTACCCCCAGAGGGGTGTGAGGAACAAATATAATAATAATTGTGAAGCCCTTAGTACAGTGTCTAGCACATTGTAAGCACTATATGAATGTTAGTTATAATTATTACTAATTATATGTGATTGCTAAGGGTTACTTATGTTGTCTATTAAATACTTTATTTTGGTGCTTGGTTCTGACAAATAATTTCTGCTTTTAGAATAAGCCTTCTCTGAAGAGTTAATGGATCACAGAAATTGAGATAGAATGGACCTTAATATATCTTCCTCTTTTTACAGATAAGGAAACTGAGACCTAAAGAAATTGTGATTTGTCCAAGGTCACACAAATAGTAAGGCAGTCCAGACTGGGATTTTAATGTAGGTCCTTTGATTCCAGATCTAAGGCTCTATCTACCTGTATTTCTATACTGTGCTCTCTCTCTCTCTCTCTCTCTCTCTCTCTCATTTCATGATAACTGTTTTCACTTTTCATTCTTAAAAAGAGGACTCCCTTTTGTTTCTACCCTAACACAATTGACTTGCTTTATACTGATGACTCAACAAAGGTAGCTGCCAATCTGACATTTGCAACTGCTGAGGATGAGAAGGTAAGTAAGTCTGAGTTAAATGCAAGGCTCCTTGTTTATCTTATTATCATACTACCCTAAATCTGGATCTGCAAAGGACTCTGGGGATCATCTAGGGTTTTTTTTTGTTTGTTTTTTGTCTTTTTTCAGGGCAATGAGGGTTAAGTGACTCGCCCAGAGTTACATAAGCTAGTAAGTGTCAAGTGTCTGAGTCTGAATTTGAACTCAGGTACTCCTGAATCCAGGGCCGGTGCTTTATCCACTGTGCCACCTAGCGCCCGATCATCTAGTTTAATTCCCTCATTTTTCAGATAAGCAAACTGAGACCCAGAGAGTAAGTGATTTGCCTAAAAATCACACAGGTAGTAAGTATCAGAAGTAGGATTTGCATCCCTTTCCTAGGCTTTGGATTGAGAAGCTCTCTATAGCAAGCCTATTTAGTGTTTCTATGGAAGTCTAATTTCTTTGACTGAAAAATGGGCTTCTTAGATCTCATCTGGGCATTCCCTAGCTTTTATGTACTTTATGCTGTGGTATTTTCCTTTCTATTCATCCTGCCCCCTTCTCCTTCCTCCAACCCGCCCCCCCCATTCCCCCAGCAAAGAGTAAGTCATCTGTCTCTGCATTCCTGGTCTCATACCCATTTGGACTTCTTTGGTTTTGAATTGTTAGTTAGTAAGTCATCCATGACTCTTCATGACCCTATTTAGAGTTTTCTTGGCAAATATACTGGAATGGTTTGTCATTTTCTTCTCCAGCTTATAGGGCTGCTAGGTAGCACAGTGGATAGAGTGCCAGTCTTGAAGTCAGGAAGACATCTTCCTGAGTTCAAATCTGGCCTCAGACATTTACTAATTGTGGGACCCTGGGCAAGTCATTTAACCCTGTTTGCTTTGGTTTCCTCATCTACAAAATGAACTGGAGAAGGAAATGTCAAAACACTCCATTATCTTTGCCAAGAAAACCCTAAATAGGGTCATGAAGAGTCAGACATGACTAATGGATTAAATGACAAAGAGAGCCTTGCATCAGTAGCATCATTCACAAGGCACCCTCCTCTAACATGAGTCTAATTAGGGAGCAAATATAAGGCTGAAGCTGCTGACTGTGAATTTCCTAGGATAATAGATTTAGAGGGAGAAGGGATCCTAGAAACTATTGAGCCCAACGCCTTCATTTTGTAGATAAGGAAACTGAAGCCTGGGAACATGAGTGACCTGCCCCAAATCATTTACTTGGTAAGCATCAGAGGCAGAATTTGGACCCAGATCTTCTGATTAAAGGGATAGGGTTTTTCGTTTGTTTTTCCCACTCTAGAGAAGATGAATCAAACCCTGGCTGGTGGGTTCCTTGATGTTCTGAAATCAAATTAAAATGTAATTGGTAAACATCTTATAAAAATAAACGAAAAGACAAAACAATATAGAAAATGTTGATTTGGGGTTTTCTAAGTCAATATGCAGTCTGGAGGAATCAGTTTCAATTTCAGTTTGACACCACTGGCCAAGAGCACTGAGCATCCAAGTGATATATTTGTCCAAGGTCACACATATAGCATTAAAGGTAGAATTTGAACCCAGGTCTTTCTAGCTACAAGGCTAGGTCTCTACCTACAACATTGTGTTCCTTCCTTAATTGGAAATAACACAAGAAGTCACAACCACCTCTCCCATACTTATTATGTTCAATTTCTATCGCTTACCTTTGGTCTGTACGAGGAAGTTCTGGACTTTGGTGCCCTCTGGATACAAAGTAAAGCTACATTCGTATTTCCCATTCAATGCGGCAGACACATTTCTCAAGTGCAAAGTCCATTTTGAAACACCGGGTGACAATTCAGTGAATGATACTAAGGACTTACAGGAGGTCCCATTATTACAGTAATAGCCATACTGAGGGTGATAGACAGCTATTATTTCTGTGCTATTGGTGATCTTGGACCATTGTGTCTGAACCAAAGAGCTTCTCTTCTGAGTCTCACATGTCAAGTTCACATCCATGCCAGGAAAAGCATAGATGATTTTTCTTTCATCAAATTTTCCTTCTAAGAAGCCTGAAAGAGAAGAATACTAAGCATCAGTTCATCTGCCTTACTTTTCCTTGGACTCCAGAACTGGTTTTCGGGATTGCTGACCAAAGTGGGGAAACTTGTCAGCATAAGGACTCTTTCTTGTTTTTATGGTGGTAGGAAAATGTTTGGCTGACCCGGAGGACTTAGTATCAAGATAGGCTTAGCCAACTCATCCACTTAGCTAGGAATGTGTTGGTAAAATTATTTGCCTTTTAATCTAATTCAACCTGTTTGAAAATAAGAACGATGACAAAGTTCTTGATAAGAGAATTTTAAAATTCGAGATAATGTTTCCTTAGTTTGATGTGTTTGCTTTCTCTATTAAGAGTAACACCATCTTTTCCTACACTAATGTTTGGAACTTTGGTTTTTTCACTCCTCAACTTCTCTTTCTACATCTGTTTATTTGCTTGGTATTGTCAATTCTACCTTCAGAGCATTTGAAACAACTATCACCTTTTCTCCACTTATATTTCTACCACATTAGTTCAGGTCCACATCACCGATTTCTAATCTATTACAACAGATACATAATTGGACTCCTGGCTCTTAGCCTTTCCCTGATCCAATCCACCCTCCACACAAGTTGCCAAAATGATCTTTTTAATGACTAACCATGATTCCAGAGGACTGATGATGGAACACACTACATACCTTCTGTCAGAGAGGTGATGGATTTAGAGTTCAGACTGAGATGTATTTTTAAGTTAAGCATAGGCTCTTTTTTGGGGGGAGGGGTGGTGAGGCAATTGGGGTTAAGTGACTTGCCCAGGGTCACACAGCTAGTAAGTGTCAAGTGTCTGAGGTCAGATTTGAACTCAGGTACTCCTGACTCCAGGGCTAGTGCTCTATCCACTGCGCCACCTAGCTGCCCCTGAGATGTACTTTTTAGACATGGAAAAGGGAGGAATTTGTTTCACCACACCATGCATATTTGTTATGAGGGTATTATTCTTTTTCTTTTCTATTTGGGGAGGGAGGCATTTTTTGAGGAAGAGAAAATAGATTTTTGTTTATTGAAAAAAATCAAAATTTTAAAATATTCTAAAACAGAAGTCTGGTTATGCCAACACTCTGCTGAAGAAACTTCAATGGCTTTCTAATGTCTCTAGGAAAAATATAAGCTTCTCAACTTGGCATTTAAATCACTTCATATTTTGGCTCCGGCTTATATTTAAATTCTTATTGCACAACACTCCCCTTAATGTACTCTAACTTTCAGCTAAACTGGCACTTGCTTAAACCCAACATCCCATCTTTTACCTCTGTGACTTTGTAAAGGTTTTCTGCTCTCTCCTAGAATGCATTACATCCTTTCCCCCAATTCTTAGACTCCTCAGCTTCCTTCAAGGCTCAGCTTGGGCATTGTCTCCTACAGGAAATCTTTCCTGATCTAATTAAAAAAAATTTTTTTTAACTTTTCATCCTAAATCATCATGTATAGACCTAGCTGTTTGGCATATTATTTCCAATCCATTTTTTGTCATCTTCATATCCTATGTACCTTGCATAGTGCTTAGCATAAAACATGTTCTTATTAAATAATCGTGGGACTGGATTGGCTTGGTTTGAATTTTAGATCTACATATCATACGGATGATTAAAGAAATGAATATATAAATTAAATCAATATAATTAATACGATACAACATATTCAATTTCAAATGAAAGTCTAACATTTTACAGATTGGGAAAGCTAATATAGTATCTAGAGGAGGGATTCTTAACCCGAGGCCAATGAATTTTAAATATATATATGTGTATATATATGAATATATTTCAATATAATTATTTTCCTTTGTTATCTATTATTCTCTGTATTTAAAAACTTCATTTTTAGAGGGGCTCCAAAGGCTTTATTAGATTGCCAGAGGGGTCTAGGACACACACATATACGTACACACACATAGATTAAGAACACTGTTCTAGAGGGGACAACATCATCTTTATCAAAACAATCATTACAGAGACTTTCATGTTCTACCTTCCCCCTTCAAGGTACTAAGAAGGAAGAAGGGGAAGATTTAGCTGAAAGGCTAGCCTTGAAAATTAATCCAATTGGTACGAGTTGGATTGTTAAATCCACAATAAAAAAGAAAATTTTTAAAAATCCAATTGACCAATACTATCTACTCTGGTTCAGCAGTCTGAAGTCTTAGAAGTAAAAGACTCCATTTTTCTAAAGCTCCCTTATGAAATGGGGCTGCTCCTTCCTTATTTAAACTTATTTCAGCTTGATAGAACCTACTAGCCTTCTTTTCGGGAGACATACATAACCTTGAAGGAACCAGAGCCGTGTTTACACCACAATGAGACATCAAAGGAAGATTTTTGTCAAGGATGGGGGCAGGAGAGGAATTTTTAAATGGGTGGTTTCAAATGATAGTTTAAATAGTGATACGTCTCACAGAACCCTGGGTAATAGTTTTTGCTTTAGTTTAGCACTCAAAACCAAACACTGAAATAGTATGGTAAATATGACCCAAATACACAACAGATGACTTTTTTTGTTAAAGGTAGCAAGCCACAGAGACCAAGTAAGGGTTTTTAGCAAAAAAGAATTGTCAAACTTTTATAGCTGAGAAAATTGGAGTAGCCAGAGGTTAGTGTACTGTCATTCCCAGAAAGGTATATAATGCCTCATTACATGCCTGTTTAAAAAAAAAAAAGATTTCATTTTATTTTATTTTATAGTCATTATTCTGCAATGTACTCTTTGATGTAGAAATGCTTTTTAAATGCTTCCTAATCATTATGATTTATCTGAGTAATGCAGTTAATTCCAGAGACATTGGAGTACACTCTAATATGCACATACTATCAAATGCAAAACTCATCTTTCTCCTTTCTATTTTTAAATGTGGCTCTTGAGTTTCCAGTTCCTACTGACACAAGAATGCTCTATTTTGTCTCCCAGGTCCACTATAGCACATACCTCATTAAAGTCCAAGATATGCTCAACTCCCAAGGACCCTTGTATTTGGAGGAGAAGTATTTTTTTATATTAAAAAGATACTTAGGAGAGGAAACAGTGTTAAGGAGTCTCTCTGCATCTCCTGCAATATGATTTTTTTAAAAGTGCTTGAGGGTTATTCTGACTATACTTCAGAGAGCATTTCAGCAACTAGAAAACATAATTTCTTAATTTACTCTAGGAGTTTGTCTCAGCAAAGGGTACATGAAAATGTCTTACAGAAAGCTCACTTGCTACTCCTTTTTCATATTGAGATGTGCCACTGTAAGTTGAGATGGGAGATGTTGTTGTTTAGTCATGTCCAAGTCTGTGTGACCCCATTTAGAGTTTTCTTGGCAAAGATACTGGAGTGGTTTGACATTTTTTTCTCCATTTCATTTAATAGATGAGGAAACTGAGGCAAACTAGGTTAAATGACTTGCCCAGGGTCACACTATGTGATTCTGAGGCCAGATTTGAGTCCTTCTAACTCCAGGCCCAGTTATCTATCCACTGGCACTAAAGATATACTCTTAATGATATTGCTAATGATTTTCTTCTTAGTGACCCATTTCAATAGGCATTTATAGATAGCATTAAAAGAATAAAGAAAGGCCCCATTTACCCTAAAAAATGGCAGTCTAATGACAAAATACAGCTAGGAGGCTTACCCCAGATGAGATGTAACTGGATGAGTGAATAGATAACTCCACATGCCCATTTCTTCTCCATAGTCACTGAAGCAGCCTACATCAGTTCTTCCATTATGACTACAGGAGTGAATTGGTAATTTTAACTTGAGTAAATAAACTAAAATAATCTGTCCTTGACAAGAAAAAAAATACACTAAGTATATGTCACATAAGAGGCTGTTTAGTGATTGGCAACACTCCAGGAAATGAGCACTAGACAGGAAAGCTGTGTGGTTTGCAGCTGAGGTTTAGTTCTAATTAGTAAGTGTGAAAGCATAAGGTTCCATAACTGGGGGATCAAAGTCCTGGTCTTACCTCCCTTATCTCAAGGGTCTACCAGGCAAGACTGGTCTATCCACTCTCTCTAGCACTGAAGGTGATTTTTGTTTAAGTACTGTACTTTGTTCAACTCTGGGGAGGAGGCAAGGCATACAGAAGGGATTGTGACAGAAAGACAAAAGTTACAAGGAAAACTTACTTTAGAAAATCGAATAACCCATACTCTTTCTGAGAGAGACCATGTTGACTTGTGTGTATATTTTTAGCTGCTGTCCAGAATTTCTCTCCTATAGGAGAAACACCTCCCATAAGAGAAATAGTTTTCCAGTGAAGATGTTTTTAAAACTAACCAAGGGGGGGCAGCTAGGTGGCGCAGTAGATATAGCACCAACCCTGGACTCAGGAGTACTTGAGTTCAAATCCAGCTGCAGACACTTGACACTAACTAGCTGTGTGACCCCGGGCAAGTCACTTAACCCCCACTGCCCCCAAAACAAAACAAAAACAAAAAAAACCTAACCAAGGAAGAAAATAAAAATAAATCAGGAATAATAATAATAAAGAAAATAAGAATAAAATAATAATAGCAATAAAATAAGAAAAATACAAATAAAAAATCTAATATATGAAATATATAAATATAATATATAACATGACATTTAATATAATGAATTCATATATTATTTATATAAATACAATCAGGTTACATTTATATATAACATTTAATGTGCAATATGGCAGCTCTAATATGTAAATCTAATTTAATAATTATAAATAAAAAGAGTAAAATAACAAATAATAAAATAAGAATAAGCCAGGAAAACTATGCATAGCGACTGTAAGCCAACTTAATTTTTTAATATATTATTATTCTTCAGGAGAGGCAGCACAGTATATTGAATTGAGACCTGACTTCAAAACCAACAAGACCTGGGTTCAATTGCAGTTTCTTTGCACACTGACTGTGTGGCTCTAGGTGAGTTAACTTCTCAATGATCCAGGCAGTACTCTAAGACTGTAATTATTGGAGAAAAGGTGGTGACCTGCATTGGTAGAGGGAGTATCCTCACCTGGGAGTTCCCTCCACCCATGAAATCACAGGTGCGGTCCATATCCATCCAGGAGCTAAAAGAACCATTTAATAAATAAACTAGGGGGTTATATTTTTATCTCCAATTTTAAAATGCATTACCTTTACCCTTGTGCTATAGTGTTACAGGATTACAAAGAAATAGTCAATAGCAACAAGAAATAATAGACTGATTTATGTATTTGATTATTTTGTGCAGGGGCATATTAATTCATTAAGAGGGAAATGAATAGAGCACTTTTGCATCTACTTTCCTCATTCATTCTCCTAAATTAGGTTTGTTTTATGCTGACCAAGATCATTCCTCCTTGGCTGGTGGTCAATATAGTGACTAGGAATAGAATTTCTTGAGCTCAGCCTAACCTCTGTCACTGTGCAGTATCCATTATACAAATAAGACTTAAAGGAAACGCCCAGCCCTTCCCCATTCCCTAGACAACCTCTGGTCCCTGAGTAAAAATTTTAATATTTTAGAGCTGGAAAAACTGAAGCCATGTGAGATATTGCAGCTTCTCCAGAGTACCAAAGACAGGGAGTGATAGAGCCAGCATTCCCATGATTCTGATGCCACATTTGGGGCTCTTGCCACTAACCTCCATGGCCCCTTGGCAGAGGAATTCGAGAAAAAATTGGGTAAGGCACAGTAGAGAGAATGCTGAGTTTGGAGTGTAAGCATCAGCTCTGTCATATTCTACTTATGTCATTTTGGGTAAGTCATTTAACCTGTGTAGGCCTCAACTTTCTCATCTGTAAAATGAGGAGGACTAGGTAATATTGTAGCTCCAGTTCTGAATCTAGGATCCCTGGTGGACAGCAGAAAAATAAAGGGATATAACAGATGATAAGATAAGCAGCTAGGTAGCACAATGGATGGAGCTCCAGGCCTGGAGTCAAGAAGACCTGAGTTCAAATGAGGCCTCAGACACATACTAGCTGTGTGACCCTGGACAAGTCACTTAACCCTGTTTTGCCTTGGTTTTCTCATCTGTAAAATGAGCTGGAGAAGGAAATGGCAAACTATTCTAGTATTTGTGTAACAACAAGCTTGAAATAGACTGTACCCTGCCCTCATTAGATCTCATCTAGTCTATTGTGTTTAGTTCTGGGTGTTATGGTTTAAAAAGAACATTGGCGAACTGGAGAGGATCCACAGGAGGGCAACAAGGATGTAGGAGGGCCTCGAGTCCACGTCATATCAAGATTAGTCCTTTGTCTTTACAATGTTGTTGAACAAATTGTTCTCCTGGTTCTGCTTGCTCTACTTTATATGTGTCTATTCAAGTCTTACCAGGTTTCTCTGAAACCATCTGATAAATGCAATGACCAACCAAGATTCTGAAGACTGATGACAAAGCATGCTAACTACATACACCCTGTCAGGTAGCTAGGTGGTGCAGTAGATAAACCTGGAGTTGGGAAGACCTGAGTTCAAATCCAACCTCAGACAGTTACTATTTGTATGACCCTGGAAAAGTCACCTTTTGTCTGTCTCAGTTTCCTCACTTGTAAAATTGGGATCATAAAACACCTACCTCCCAGGGTTGTTGTAAGGATCAAGTGAGGTAATATCTATAAAGCACTTAACACAGTGCTTGGCACATAGTAGTCACTTAATAAATGCTTATTCTATTTTCATTTCCTTGTCAGAGAGGTAATGAATTCAAGATGCAGAATGAGACATAGGCGGTTTGTTTGTTTCTACATGGCTAATGTGACAATTTGCTTTGACTATGAGAATTTATTACAAGTTTTTTTTCTTCCCCTCCTCCCCTCAATGAAAGATAGGAGGGAGAGAAAATATTAATTGAAAAATTAAAAAAAAATTAGAATATCTGAGCATGTTTAGACTAGAGAACAGAAAACTGAAGAGCATGGAGGGGGTGCAGTTCAGCTGGGGGAGACAGTGGTGGAGGGAGGGTTACAAAAAGTATCTTCAGGTACTTGAAGGGTCATCAAATTGAGGAAGTATTAGACATTCTGTTTGGCACTCTGGAGCAGAACAAGGAGAAATGAATTGAAGCTGCCAAAAAAAAGCATAATTAAGCTTGATGTCAAGAAAAATTTCCTAGCAACTCTAGCTGCCTCAAATGGAATTGGCTGCCTTGAGAGATTATAGAGCTTAAGCAGAGGCTGGATGACTACTTGGGAATGCTGTAGCAGAGGGTCCTTTGATGGGTGGGCTGGGCTAAATGACTGTTCAGGTCCTTTGAACCTATAAAATTTGGTCATTGTGTGACTTCAGATAATATTTTCAACTGATTTAGAACTACCTTAAATATTTTAGTCATTTTTCAGTAGTGTCCAACTCTTCACAACCCCATTTGGGTTTTTCTTGACAAAGATACTGGAGTGGTTTGCCATCTCCTTCTTTGGTTCATTTTACAGATGAGGAAACTGAGGCAAACAGGGTTAAGCGACTTGTCCAGGGTCACAGAACCAATAAGTGTCTGAGATCAGATTTGAACTTGTCTTCCTGATTCCAGACCCAGCTCCCTATTCATTGTACCACCTAGCTACCCGCCTTAAATTTAGTCTTTTAAAATTCCAGGAAAATAATTTTAGTAATAATGACTTTGGTAATTATAAATATGGGCAGCTGGGTATTGAGCTATATTCATTAGTTTCTTTTAAGTCATCTATAAGCAATAATACTTCCATTAGCAAATCGCCAGGCCAACTTGGTAGCTGTTACCAAATTACAAAGAAGCAAAAAAAAAAAAAAAAAAGAAAAGAAAATCCCACTCTACAAAAAACAATCTTCCTGAATCTTGCAATAGAAAATAAATCTATGATCTTTGCAACTGCATAACATAAATATTTCCATACAGACCTTATGTCAATTCAACCCAGTTGAAGGTAAACAGAAGCAGTCATCTATAGAAGGAAAGGATTCCTATAGCCTTTTCCTCAGCAAAGTTCAGTGGAATGTAATCTCCTTGAAAGCAGTGACTTTCACTTTTGTTCCCATCACCAAACACTGTGCCTGATATAAGGCAAGGGAGTCAATAATTATCGTTCAATGGAATTGGATTATATATACATTTGTACTAGCCTTCCAATATAGGGAATTTCCTCATCAGGAGTTTCCAATATTGAAGAAATCATAACTCTGGTCCAAAAATAATAGCAATTCATATTAATACAGCAAGATATAAAGCAAGGCAGGACAGCAGAGTGGATTAGAGAGATGGCCTCAGCACCAGGAAGACCTGTGTTCAGTTCCTTTCTCTGACTAATATTGACACATGAATGACCTTTCTCAAGGCTGCCAAGAAATTCTCTCAGTCTGTAATACACAGGACATTTGCCAATCTACACTGGGAGTGGTTGGTTTTCTCACCTAGAAATCCTTATATTGATGAAACCATAGGTGTCTTTATTATATAAGTACACAAAGGTTTGAAAAATGCTTTCCTCACTACAATTCTGCAAAATAGAAAGTACAAGTTTATTATGCTCATTGTAAAGATGGAGAAACAGATTCTGAAAGAGTCTTTGGTAATATAATTAGAAAGCACTTGTTCTATCCTTCTGTAGATTTAGATATAGTCTATTTAGGAGAAATTCTCATCCTATGGGAAGAGTTCCTTAAAATGAATTATGCTAGTTTTCCCCTTGATTCTACATTACCCTAACCAACCCACCCACTCCCAACCCTACTTCCTAGCATGGAAGGGAAGAGATGCTTGTCTCTGAAGTTGTGCATCTTATATAGGGACTATGATAAGACTGAAAGGATGGCATGCAGCCTCCACCATATGGCCTCCAAAGGCTAATATCAGGTGGTCAAATATTATATTCACCCAGATTCTTTCATACTCTGTAGCTACTTGTATTACTACAGAGTGTGTGAAATGATTATGGATTTGAGTCAGATTAAACTCTGAGGATGGGGTCCGGAAGATACCCAGCCCTGCCCCAGTATAGTTAAAGTTTATTGCTTGTCAAATTCTCACTGTTTCCTTTAAGTTTTATTGCCAATTAACAGTATTTTTACTTCTGCTCAGTCTCCCCACTTGTCAGCTACATCTTAGTTTTATCTGGAATCCATCATGTGTCAGAACCCCAGTCCCTGTTGCGTGGGTCGGGGAGTTTGCCCACCAATTCAATACTCGGGACTCAAGAAGAAAGGGCAGGCGATCACAGGGCTAGTCACAGGATGTGGCAATTAAGTTGAGACCAGATGTTAAGTGACATGTTTCTTTTTCTCAGAGCAGATTCCCCTTGACCCTAGGGTCCCAACAATGGATTATTCTTTTATTCCTTATTCTATTTCTTTGATCTCCCTACATAGCCAAAGATAAATTTTAACCCTGTCATCCTTCTAAAATTAACACGACTACAAAACAATGCTGAAACACCTGAGTGACTCTTCCTATTATTCAAGTTGAATATCTTTAGAGATAGGGGCTGGGAGAGGGGAGGGGGGAGTCAGTGGGAACTATGATTCCTCTCACTGTCACTCCCCCATTCCCTCTTCCTTCGGTTTGACCTTGTTCCCCCTCCCCTTTTCCCCCTTGTTCCTGGAACACGTATGCATGTCTCCATACATTGATCATGAGCTAAACATACACCCTGGGTGAGACAGGATTGGATGTTAGATGGTGAGCTCACCCTATTATGCGTGGGAACTTCCTCCCTACCAACATTACTGTAAAAGCTCAAGGCATGTATTAGTTATTGTGACTCAGTTATTGAGTTTTCCCATTCTTGCAGGAATGTAATAAATCTGTCTCTGCTTGACTTGGTGGTCTCCTCGAGTTATTTGGGTAAACTGAGGCAGTTTGCCCCCAAAGAAGAGGGATTTCTTTGTACAAACAAATCATTTATAAAGACATAGAATGTTAACTTTTGATGGGACATAGGAATCACCCAGTGCATCCTGCCATGATAAAGATGAAAACACTGAGGTTCAGAAAAATAAAGTGACTTCCCCAAGGGCACAGAGTATAGGATCAGCTCTCCTGAAAGCACAAAAGAGAGTGAATTTACCTGGACTTGTGTTTGATTCTCTGTGATTTACTAGCTCTGTGCCCTTAGGCAAATTCTTTCTGGGCTTGTTCATCTATAAAAGGGGGAGGTAGGAGTAGAATATGGATAATTAGCCTTTCCTGTTTCAAGGATATCTCTGTCCACCTGATAAAGCCTAAGGACCCTTCCAGTGCTAAAATTCTGTGATTCAGGACATTCCCTACTACATTAATTTAAAAGAAACAAACAAACAATCCCCCTCCCCCCCCTCCCCTCCACCCCGGCCAATTATCAAGGTTTGATTTTTTTCTCTTCCCCCAACAAAAATAGAAAAAGAAAACACTTGTAAAAAAAAAAAAGCTGCTCATCAAGCCAAAAAAATAGCCATATTGGTCATGTTAAAAAATGGGTCATTTTACATATTAGTTCCTCACTTCTCTTTCAGAAGGCAGCTAGTATTTTTCAACATTGGTCCTGTGGGTCAATTGATCATTGTATTGATCACAGCTCTTAATTTTTTCAAAAGTGTTCATTTTTACAATGTCGATCTTATAGAACAAATGGTTCTGCTCACTTCACTCTTCATCAGTTCATAAAAGTCTTCAGATTTTTTGAAATGACCCTCTTCATTTCTTAGAACATTATGGCACTAGTATCAATCTCAAAAAGAAACAGAAACCACTACATAAAGATTCCTGTAGGCAACATATTGGCTTAGTTTTTCAAAGTAATATTATCTATATTTCACATTATTATTTATTTTGTTAAATATTTCCAAATTACATTTTAATCTGGTTCAGGCCATTCTCAGGAGTATTATGGGCTACATGTGGCCTGCAGACCACATGTTTGATACCTTTTCATTAGAGGTTTCTTTTGCATTGATATACTGTGATTTGCTTAGTCATTCCCCAATGGATGAGCACATGTTTCTTTCAATGCAGCAAAGCTGCTCTCAAATACAATCCTGAAAAGAATCAAAACTGTGAGTAAGTGGCAACAAAGTAGCAATAATGACCCGCATGAAAGAAATATCACAGAAGGTATAATCTAGGAAATAAATGGTTGGTCAGCAAAGAGGGCATGTTGATTGTATAGAAATGAAGGATACTAGGCATACTGGTGCCCACAAAAATGTAAAAGAGTTGGCACAACATGCACCTGAATCTTACATGTTGAAAGGGAGTAGGTGCCTGGTTTACAATGGATACCATTGGAAGGAATACTTGCACTGACGAGGTCACAGGTCCATTGGAATATAAGAGTGTAGTGAGATAGACTTAGCCTATAGGAGCATACCCAGTATTGCCCATTAAAACCAGCAATGGTACTTCTGCGTGTGTTCCATGGAACAGCCCCTATAGGCTAATTCAATCTGGCTTTTATAGAGTATAAAATATTGGCTATAATATTTATTTTAAATAAAATATAAATAATTCAAATGTTAGGTTTTATTTGGCTATTTACTCTGTACTTGGTTTGTTTTAGTATTTGTATAACTCTTAAGAATATAATTATTATTATGAATAAAAATAATAAAATTTGGCAGTTCATAACAGTTCTATTAAGTTTTCCAAATGGGATAAAAGCCTGGGGAGGAGGTAAGCATAGTTTTAGGCTGAGAGAAGGAATTTGTCTCCATTTACTATTCAAACAACCTTTCCAAATAACATCTCACACCTGCTTTAAAAAAAAAAAAGTTGGACTAGTTTTGACAGAATCATATTTATTTCCCAAATCTACCTGAAAGGATCGGACATTTTCATGAAGTTACACTTTTGAATAAGCTTTTTTTTTCTACACAAGGCCTGTGATTTAAGTAGTTTCATGTACCACCCTCTGTTTTTCCCTGGTGGGCTGCTTGCCTGCCTTCTTCCTGTTGGCCTATTAAAAGGAACAGGGGAAAATAATGTACACTGAATGTGTATGTTAAGAAAGTGGTCTGGGATGCAAAATGCCACCTTCTCCCTGTCACATGAAGCCCTTGGGCCAAGGGTCTTAACAGTTTTCATTGATCCAATCACCTTGTTTCAAAAATCAAACTATAAAGAGTGAATGTAAGAGAGAATGAGTGTCTGTGTCCCCACAAGCTCATCAAGAACTTGGTTTTCTTGTTTTTAAACCACCACATCTTTGTTTCACATTGAAACAGTCTTTGAAATCTAAAAAACAATCAAACAAACAAAACAAAACAACAAGAATTGCAGATTGGCAATTTCTCTGAAAGTTTGCAATATATAGTTTTAGTAATCCCAGATTCTCATTATAATCCTCATAGTGTTATATAAATGGGAGTGATTTATGTCATTTTTCTGCTTTTGATGAACCTACAGAAGTAAAAATCCACCAAGATCTAAGTTTCATCAGTTCCATCCCCCACACCCCTTCTCCATTTGAAATGTGAAAAGATTTCTTAGTCTTTACAGGGAGTCAATGTGGAGTAGGAGGACTGAGTTCAGGCCTCAGGGTCAGGAAGACCTGGAGGATAAGTGATCCTAGAGAAGCCACTTAACACCTCTAAGTCTCAATTTCTTAATCTATAACATGAGGGGGTGGGGGTTCAATGAACCCCTAATGTCCCTTCCAAGTCTAAATCTATGATTCGATACTTTTAAAATTACATTCTCAGAAATTCAGTAAATGGGGGGGGGGGGAAATCCAAGTTTCTATTTCAAGATCCCAAGATTTACTTTTCATTTTTAAAAAAGGGAAAAAAGGCAAGCCTTTTCTCTAATCAGCTCTGCACTAGGAAAGACAGTTGCTCAGTAATTTATAGACAGAGACTTAGGGGAGCTTCTCCTTGGTGAAGGAGAGAGGTGTGGGTAGAATGAAGCAGAAAGTAGCAGTAATCTGCTGTCCCTAGAAATGCCCATGGATTGGAATGATGGGACATTGCCTCTGGGGCTTCTTTCTTAGACCCATTTTCTCAATGCAATGCAATACCTTTCTAACTCTTCATAATTCAAATGGCAGCTCCTCAGTAGCTGTCTGCAAGCAGCAGATGGCACCAACGACTCATATACACAGTATCCCAGGTGATCGGAATTTCACCCACCGACTTTTCAATCCCAGTAGTATTTTCTAAAGGCCTTTTCAGCATGAGAACAGGCATTCTCTATGTTTAAAAATAACTTTTCTAAGGAAGACATGTCAATCTCCTCCATTATTCTTCCTGTTCACCAAAATTTCAATTGCACACTATTTCTTCTGCCTTAGATTACAGTCTGGTGCATATATGAAGAAAACACAACCAGTCAGCTACACATAGAAAAAAGAATCTTGAACTTTTTGAACTTAAGAGACAAATTCAATTATTTACAAAGAGAAGCAGGAGTACACATAATTTTTGCTCTAGGCAAGCCATGATTGTATTTTTTTTGGACAAAATGTCTTTTAAATGCTACCACCATGCACTTGTCTCCAGGGAGTAAGGAACAAGCCCAGAAACAGGAAGCTGAGCAAAAGAAATAGCATTTGAACCTAGTGAGTTCCAAGATAATTCATAGGCCTGTCTTTGACTTTGACTTTGACTCTTAATCATAAATCAATAAATAATGAAATTTGGAGCAAGTTTGTTCAAGTTTTTGTTTTCCAACCAACCAATCAATCAATAAGCAATCATTTGTTAATAACTACCATGTGCTAGGAATGGCACAAAAAGAAGGAAACACAATATTTCCTCCCTTCAAAGAGATTACAATCTAGTAGGGGAAACAATATGTATACTTAAAGGTAAATTTAAAATACATGCAAATTAAACACAAATTAACTTTTAGTGTGAAACCTATTTGAATCACAGGTAGGGCCTGGTTTTAGTGAACAATGAAGCCCCTTAAATGATTGGATTAATTTGAATTCATACTATTCAAAATTGTCATGATGTAAAATGTGACAATTGGTTCTAGCCCAATGGAAATATGCATTCAAATTCAAATAATGTGACCATATCAGATAAGGAAAGAAACAATTATTTGTTGAGTATCTACTATGTTCCAGACACTGTACTAAGTGCTTTACAAGTATTATTTCATTTGATCCTTAAAATAACCCTTGAAGGTAGGTACTATTATTATTCCCACATTACAGTTGACAAAACTGAGACAGGCAAAAGTTAAATGACTTGTCCAGGGTCAAATAGCTAGTAAATGTCTGAGGCCAGATTTAAACTCAGGTCCTCCTGACTCCAAGCCCAGCATTCTATCCACTTTGCCACTAGCTTCCTCCAGATGGATTTGTTACTTGCATTAATTGGGACAAGCCTCATGTATGAAGTAATACTTGAGTTGAGCCTTAAAAGAAGTTAGCGTTCTAAGAGACTGAGGTGAGAAGGGATACATTCCAAGTATGAGGAACAGCCTATACAAGACATGGAGATGGGAGATGGGATGTCATGGGTGTGTAATAGAAAGTAGGTTTAGCTTGATTGGAATGCATAGGATATAAAGGAAAGTAATATATAATGAGTCCAGAAAAATAGGTTAGATTTAGCTTATGAAGATCTCTAAAGACCAAACAAGAATTTGTATTTTATTTAAGAGGCAAAAGAGTGGTACTGGAATTTCCTGAGAAGGGGAGTCACATAGTTATGGTTGTCATTGTTGTTGTTGGTGGTGGTGGTCCTTCCTTCTTGAAGAAGACTGATGACATCATGAGAGTGCTACCTTGACTTATTTGCGAATTGGATTTAAGGGAGGCAGAGCTTTGTAAAGTCATCAGAGTCACTTTCTTCTCCAGAGTCATCAGAATTCAGTGGCAAGACAAAAGTCAACATGACTGGCTATGACCCAAGATGCATTGGGTGACATTGACCTTTTTAAACTAAGGTCTTTCTCACGTCTCAGTTTGTCCAAGGCAATGCCCATTCAATGACTTTCACTTTAGGACTACCAAATATTTGGTTTTGTCAATAAATTAACAAATATTTGTTGACCTCTTACTCTTAACCATTTCCTGACAGGGCACCATCATCAATGCCTTGGAGCATACATAATATACTTCATCTTCACTTGCTAAATTACAGGCTTCCTGAGGTCAGGGACCAGGTTTTTCTTAATTATCTCTTCTCTTCAGCACTTGGTGCCATGCCTTACACATAGATACATTTAAATATTTGTTGGATTTAATTGAATCCCTATTCTTAAGGAGTTCTACAGTTGAATAGAGGAGAGAAGGAACATTTTCTTTTTATTTATTTTAATAAAAGTATTTTGTTATTTTCCAGTTACATGTAAGGATAGTTTTCAGCATTTGTTTTTATAGGATTTTTAGTTCCAAAATTTTCTCCCACCCTCCCTTTCTCCTTTGTCCCCAAGACGGAAAGCTATCTGATATAGGTTATATATGTACAATCACATTAAACATATTTCTGTATTAGTCATATTGTGAAAGAAGAATCAGAGCACAAGGGAAAAACCTCAAAAAAGAAGGGAAAAAACAGCACAAAACTAGAAACAATATGGTTCAATTTGCATTCCTAATCCACAGTTCTTTTTTTCTGGATGTTGAGAACATTTTCTATCATGAGTTCTTGGAAATTGTTTTGGATCATTGCAATGCTGAGAAGAGCCAAGTCCATCACCATTGTTCATCACACAATGTTGCTGTTACTGTGTACAATGTTCTCCTAGTTCTGCTCCTCTCAGTTGGCATTAGTTCATGTAAGTCCTTCCAGGTTTCTCTGAAATCCTGCTCATCATTTCTTTCAGCACAATAATATTCCATTACATCCATATACCACAACTTGTCTAGCCATTCCACAATTGATGGACATTCCCTCGATTTCCAATTGACAAGATACATTTTAAAATAATAAAGCAAGGAGAGGAGTAGTCCAGTGTATAAAATAGATAAAGACCTAGCCTTTGGAGTCTGGAAGATCTGCATTAAAGTTCTGTGTCTCACAGAGGCTAACACCGTGTCCTTGAGCAAGTCTCTCGACCTCTTAGTATCACAAACAACTCTCATCATTACAGATGAGGAGAGTTTCCAGACTTATTAAATCCTAGTACCGAGCTAAAACAACCCCAAAGCAATACAAGACAGTGCTGGATTTCGAGTCACTAGACCTTGGTTCAAAACCTAATTGTGCTGGGGCAGCTAGGTGGTGCAGTGGATAGAGCACCGGCCCTAGAATCAGGAGTACCTGAGTTCAAATCCGGCCTCAGACACTTACTAGCTGTGTGACCCTGGGTAAGTCACTTAACCCCAATTGTCTCACTAAAAAAAACAAAACAAAACCTAATTTTGCTACCAGCGGCATGAATTGGAGACTAAACTTCTTCATCAGTATGCCAAATGGGGATAATACTTTTACTTTCTACCTTGCAGGGTTATTAGGAGAGTCAAACGAGAGGAGTATCTAAAGTTCTTTGTAGATAAACTGTATATCATAGCATGACAATGTACTGGAGTGGGAAGAGAAATGGATTTGAAGTCAAATGACCTAGACTCAAAATCATCTCAATCACTTACTCCCTTCAGCAAGTTATTTATCCTCCCTGGGACTCAGTTCCTCATCTATGGTATGAGAGGCTTGAACTAGATGGCCTTTAAAATTCCTTCCAGCTCTAACTTTATGATCCTATTGTCCATGTGGTAGCATCAGTGGGATGTAATGATAGTCAAACATTCTAATGATGTGGTAGTTCTTGCCTGTTGGCTTCCTTTGGTTTGTGATTTTATCATGTATTACCTAAGTGTTTTCCAAAATGATTTTGCCTCAGAATGTATTTGTGAAGAGATCCAACCATCTTTTTTTTTTTTTTTAAAAAAAGATTTATTTTTCCCAATTATATGTAAAAATAATTTCAACATTTTTTTTTCAAATTTTGAGTTCCAAATTTTCTACCTCCCTCCATTTTCTCCCTTATTGAAAAGAGACAATTATCTTATAGAAAGACCATACACATAATGCTGTTTTTTGTGGGGCACTGGGGGTTAAGTGACTTGCCCAGGGTCACACAGCTAGTTAAGTGTCATGTATCTGAGGCCAGATTTGAACTCAGGTCCTCCTGAATCCAGGGCTGGTGCTTTGTGCACTGTGCCACCTAACTGCCCCCACGTAATGCCTTTTTACCCAAATCCCTTTGCAAATCAGAAGGAGGCTAGGATCTACCCAATTTTCTATCTATTTGATTGAACTCAATAGAAAACCATTGCTCAGTACTAGCCTAATTGGCTATTTAGATGTTTGGGAGTTTATTTTTCATGATAACTTCCTAAACACACGTGCTTTTCAGTAGTATAACCCAGCTCTGGTTAAACAATGCTGCAAACTTATTTTGAAGTAAAGATATTGAGATGATGTTCTCATTATATTTTGTGGTTAGCTTAGAATAACAGAATGCACTGCTCAAAGGCTGAGACTGTTTAAGGAAGGATGAAAATAAACAGACTTATGTGTCAAGAATTCTTTTAAGCATTTTAGGGCTATTGTCTCATTTTGATCCTCACAACAATCCTAGGAGGTAGTTGCTATTATGATCCCCAGGTTACAGTTGAATAAGCTAAGGGAGATAGGTTAAATGAATTGTCCAGGGTCACTCAGCTAATAAGTATCTGAGGCTAGATTTGAACTCAGCCCAGAGCTCTATCCATTGTACCACTTAGTTGCCTCTGTTAAAGTTTGTTTTTCCACATTCCCAGAAGCTAATGCAATGCCTGCCACATAGTAGGTGTTTAATAAATACTTGTTGAATTGAATTGAACTTGACATTAATACTACAATCATACTTCTAATTTTCTTTGATATTCTGTATTTATGTATTTTAATTTTTTTGAGGGACAATGAGGGTTAAGTGACTTGCCCAAGGTCACATAGCCAGTAAGTGTCAAGTGTCTGAGGCCAGATTTGAACTCAGGTACTCCTGAATCCAGGGCCAGTGCTTTATCCACTGCGCCACCTAGCTGCCCTCTGATATTCTATATTAATCCATTATTTTATTTCTGTAAGAGATAGAGAACCACAAAGTCCAGGGAATGACAACTCCTATAAAATTTGCTTCCTTTTCTCCACAATGTAAATCACACGCACACACACACAAACACAAACACACACACATACACCACCTAAGAATGATGTGATCATTTTCCAATGTGTATTCAAAGGTAAAGTCTCTAAAAGAACAAGTTGAAAATATAGCAGAAGAGAATGTAAAATTGCCAAGCTGTGAAGAAGTGTCTGGAAAGAGAAGGCAAGGACCATATATTAAGCACCTACTATGTGCCAGGAACTGTGCTGGGTGCTAGGGTTAGAAATATGAAAATGAACTCATCTCTGAATTCAAGGGGCTAACATGCATTTAAAAATCAGCATACACACATATAGCTTGATACAAAATATATTCAAGGGGGCAGCTAGGTGGCACAGTGGATAAAGAACCAGCCCTGTATTCAGGAGGACCTGAGTTCAAATTCGGCCTCAGACACTTGACACTAGCTGTGTGACCCTGGACAAGTCACTTAACCCTCATCTCCCAGCAAAACAAATAAAATATATGCAAGGTAAATAGACAATAATCTCAGAGGAAAGACACTAGCATCTGGGTTCATAAACCCCAGTTAAGAATTAGCCACTGAGATAAGTTATTGAAAGGGCTTCTATACTCTTCATCAGATAGCAACGTGTTATTTTAACTGATAGCTTGTACCTAGAGGCAGACTGTGTTTTAACTTTGCACATCCGCTATCTACTGAAGACATCACAGAAAACCAGCAAAACAACCAAGAGTTCTTATGCTATATATCCTAGTCTTAGTCACTTTTATCTCATTTTTAGAGTCACTGACCCAGGCAGAAATCATCAAAACAGTGTGCCAGACTAATGTAAGACATCATCGAGATGAACCCCTCAACCATACCTCCTTCTGACCTTGAGAACCCATTACAGGAAATAACACTGAACTCAATTCAAAGACCCATATTCAGAGGTCTAGCTAGTATTAACTTAAAAGGAGAAACCATCTAAAACAGGGATTCTTAACCTTTTTTGTGTCTTAGACCCCCCCTTTGGTAGTCTAGGTTGGCCTATGAACCCCTTATTCTCAGAATAAGTGTGTGTGTGTGTACAGATATGCATATATTCAATATGTATATATGTATACAAGTGCATGTACATATGCATGTATATTTTTTGAAGGAAGTGCTAAACTTCAGTTAAAGATTAGTCAAAATGAAGATGTATTTTTTCTCATCCAATTTCCTAAATCCATTTACCTCCTGGAATCTATTCATGGATGGAGGGTCATGGATCCCCAGGTTAAGAACCCCTGATCTGAAGGTTACAATTAATGGGAGCATCTGTCTCCCCTGGGAACAGGAGCAGATAATGAAAAAAAATTCTATCCTTCACACTTTCAGATATGGCACTGTCTCTCCCATGGAAGTGAGAGAGAAGAAATGTATTGATGGAAGGAGCTTTAAAGAGAACTGATGCATATGCATATAACCACATTTTTGTCTACCCATATACAAGAGTATACAAGGTGACCTCCCAACCTGACAAGTCATGATGACAATACCTCTGTGAAGTGCACTCTCATGAAAGGTATGGGAGAAACACTTCCAATGGAGGTTAATTCAGCCGTTTAGGACAATACTGAATAATCACATTCTGTGAAACCAAGTAAAATGCTATCTACATCTAACGTAATACTCAGATACAAGGGAATAACATTTTTTTTACCAGTTTATAAGGGAACAATGAATGTATCTTCCTGTTTTGTATGTTTTTCAAATCATAAGAATAAAATTTTGCAAAAACATGCTTTTCTGTTCAATTTATGCTTTTATTCCTTGATCAAAGAGAGTTTGCCTTTATTATTCCCCACTCCTATCAACTGTGCAAAATCAAAAGAGCCATAGAAAAATGATGTGTTCTATTTGGTCCCATCATCCATCATTAACAAAATTGCCCAGCTACATTCTATTTCTTAACACTGGTAGGGGTATACAAAGCAGAAGGTGGTCAGAGTGATTTTCAGGCAAAAACTTGGGTTTAGAACATCAGCTATTTGGAAAAATCACATTCTTCTTAAAATATTTGCTATAGAAAGATCAAATACAGAAACAAAAAAAAGTCAGAACACTGAATTGGGAGCCAGGAGTTCAAGGTTCTAGTTTTGGTCCGACAATTAACTAATTGGGATACTTAAGTCATATCCTTTCTAAACTTCAGTTATTCTAATAGGTAAAGGGAAGGGTTTGGATTATGTGATTTCTACTATCTCTTGAAGCATTATCATTCCAGGACTCAATTAAAGATAGTATGACCATTTAGTATGTCAATTACATGAGTGCTGTGACTATGCCTTATTCTGTGTGTTCTCCACAGTGCTTTGCACATTGTAGGTACGATAAATATTTGTTAAATGAATAACTTCATATATGCTAGTTTTTGACTAGGCTTGGGGAAAAAGAAGGAAAATTATAATAAATTAGCTGCAGATTATCTTCATTCTGGCAGATGCACTCTGAAATCCCAAAGGTATTCCCCCCAAAACCATGGAGGCTTTTTTCGGTTCCTAGAAACAGTAAATTAATTATAGCCTCATACAATTGGCTTCATAAGAAGAGTTTTCTCAGTTTTCCTTAATCTCTTAAAGTAGTTTTTAAAAAGTCCAACCCTTAAAGAAAACCAAAGGAAATAACAACAACAACGAGCAATCAAACTACAAAAACATTGCTTGGTAATGAATACATTGAAAAATGAATGTCTTGATTCCATTGATTTGCCAATAAGAAATCCTTGGGGAAAAAGGGGGGGGGTGTTGGGAAACTAGGAGGCACAGTGGATAGAGCACCAGCCCTGGATTCAGGAGGACCTGAGTTCAAATCTGGCCTCAGACACTTGACACTTACTAGCTGTGTGACCCTGGGTAAGTCACTTAACCCTCATTGCCCTACAGAAAGAAAGAAAGAAAGAAAGAAAGAAAGAAAGAAAGAAAGAAAGAAAGAAAGAAAGAAAGAAAGAAAGAAAGAAAGAAAGAAAGAAAGAAAGAAAGAAAGAAAGAAAATGAGAAAGGAAGGAAGGAAGGAAGGAAGGAAGGAAGGAAGGAAGGAAGGAAGGAAGGAAGGAAGGAAGGGAGGGAGGGAGGGAGGAAGGGAGGGAGGGAGGAAGGGAGGGAGGGAGGGAGGGAGGGAGGGAGGGGGAGAGAGAGAGAGAGAAAGAAAGAAAGAAAGAAAGAAAGAAAGAAAGAAAGAAAGAAAGAAAGAAAATCCTTGAATTGTCATTCTCCCCCATCTTACGCAACTCAGGGTTATACAAGTTCTTACTAAAATTGTGAGAGTCAGGCACAAGAGACATTCCTTATGCATATGTGTTTTTTTGTTTTTTTTTGTTTTGTTTTGTTTTGTTTTTTCCGGGGCAATGAGAGTTAAGTGACTTGCCCAGGGTCACACAGCTAGTAAGTGTCCAGTGTCTGAGGCCAGATTTGAACTCAGGTCCTCCTGAATCCAGGGTTGGTGCTTTATCCACTTCACCACCTGGCTGCCCCACCCACCCCCCTTATGCATATGTTGAATATCTCCTGTGTGCGATTGCTAACTCCTGTGCTCTTTTTTTTCTTTAGCTGTTAAAAAAAATGATAGTTCTGATTTCTCTGGGCAAATGTCTCAGCACAATCGCACAAATTTCAATTAATTTTGGAAAGAGCACTAGACTTGGAGGCAGAGGAGCTGCGTTCAAATTCTGACTCTGCTATGTACTACTTGGGGGACCTTAGGCAGGTTGCTGAGTCTCATGTTCTTCATCTATTAATTGAGGGGGTTGTGCCTTTTAGGTCAGTTCCTGCTCTATAGTTAGTGGATACTAGGAAATACATCTGTTTGTTGATTTTTAAGAAGTCCCAGCTAAGTTCTTAATAAAATATTTTGTTAAAATCTGAAAGACACTGGGTATTGGAAGAAAAAATGTGAATGTGCTGTGGATGGTATAGGGAGAAAAGGATAGAAGTGAGCCTCCAACCTAATGAATTCACCTCACAAATGATAGGTGCAGAGATGCAGGGGAATATTGGCCAGTCTGTACCCAGAACTGGGCCAAAGATTCTATTTTATCATATTTAGGGTTTTTTTTTTCTTTTCCCAAGAAGCCGGTGACAAAGTGGGAAATAAAACAAAATGAATCTATTCTTATTTGGTTTTGACCACAATCTCATATCGTGTTCACATATTGGATTTCCCTGGAAGCTTCCTATGTTGCCGTCATCTTATTGCTTCCCTGGGAACTAAGGGCCGGTGATCAGAGTGTGCTTGTGCCATGAGGTATCTCAAATGGATGACACAATTTGACTGGGCTCTGCAGCCAGCAGTGGTCCCTAAATAAGTTAGTGTTCGTGTCTAGGTGATATTTTGAAGCTTGATGGGAGCCACAAAACCAGTAATGGTCTTTGCTTAGAATAATGATTTTATAAAAGAAAGTAGGAGCAGACAGAGCTCGAAAACTCTGGCTGGTGCTATAAACCTAGAGTGGGTAGAGCTTGCTTGCCTGAGGATGCTCTCTCCCATAGCAAAGGGGTCGAATGTTTCCCCTGGGCTTGCTTTCACTCATTTCAGTTTATGCAGTTGTTAAGACAACACCTGCCTCCGACTTTCCTTTTACGCTTCACTCTGGCGTGTTTCTTTCTTCTCAGCGTTAAAATGTCACATATAAAGCAAAGGCCTGTCAGGGCCCACACACTTGAGGCTGGCCCTTTAAGTTTCTCTGACTCAAACTTGATCAGCCTACTTCAAGGCCTGGGGTGACACAGTAATAAAACAGTTCTCTTTGGTTTGAATTATGTTATAGCATAGGTCAGTCCTCTCTTCTTACAAAGACAATGCCCAGGCTATAGGCCCTGAGCTTTATGACAGGCAGAAGATATCATGGCCTTTGAATTGTTTCCCATTTTCTCAAATAAAAAACGAATGCCATCTCTACTGAGTTTCTCTCCCCTCTCCCCTTCTCCTCCTCGGGCCATCTGGCCTAACATTTAGAACAGGAAGCTGAAAGCAATGAATGCTGTGTCCTCACCTGCATGCTAATGTAAGAGATTTCCATTCTCTTAGGTGAATCTCAACTCTGCTCCATATCTCTAAAAGGGAAACACTAGATGTAAGAAAATAATAAGCCCCATTTTCTGTTGAGGGAGGGAAGCTTTTTTGTTTATTAATTAAGGGGTGGGAGGGAGCTAGGAGAATGGTGGAGTTATTAATGGAATGGTTGAATGAATGAAAAAGCTTTTATGGAATGCTTATTCTGTACAAAGCCCTTTGCTAAGCACTAATACTAATAGAAAACTAAGAAAAGCTCTGCCTTTAAGAAGTTCGCATTCTAATAAGTGAAGAAAGTATGTATTTTCAGTGGCAGCTCAGATAGAAGGGCTCATAATTCATAAGTTCAGGGGCAAAGCAGATGGTAAGGCCTGCTCGTTATTGTCATTTTCAACTGATAAAACTATATCCATTTCTGACATTGTATGAATTGAAACTGCTAAGGACTTTGGTGGTGAGAAATAAGGAAGTCTCAGGAAGGAGGAGGTGAAGTGGTAGGAAGGCAAAGAGATGATAAGGCTGGTTTTACCAGGGTGTTAAAGCTAGTTTGAACCAGTTGATTGTTAACTTTTAACTATTAGCATTTACAATTCATAAATAGGCAAATGCTACAACCCAGGGCTTGATTTAAGATTTTGTTAATTATCTAGATTTTTAAAAAGTGATGAAGAAAATGTCCATAATGCAATTTAAATTTAAAAGTGTGTCATATATCCTTCTCTTCCTTCCTTCCTTCCTTCCTTCCTTCCTTCCTTCCTTCCTTCCTTCCTTCCTTCCTTCCTTCCTTCCTTCCTTCCTTCCTTCCTTCCTTCCTTCTTTCTTTCTTTCTTTCTTTCTTTCTTTCTTTCTTTCTTTCTTTCTTTCTTTTTTTCTTTCTTTCTTCTTTTTCGGAGAGCTGGTTGTTAAGTAGTTACTGAACCCCTGATTTTTGACTTGTTGAGTTTGCTTCTTTGGTGGAATATCCCAATGGAAGTCTCCAGCAGACAATTTTAAAAAGTGAGCCTGGAGCTAGCTTGAGAGAAAGGTTAGGAATGAAGAAATGGATCTGGGAGTTGTCAACAACAACAACAACGACAGCAACAAATCCTTCCTTTATAATTGATAAAAGTTTTAGTGAATCTGGAAAACTGATAGTACTCATAACATCTAACCCATAAAGTGGATGGGAAGGACCAGAAGGGAAACCACATTTGAAATGTAATGAAAGGGGAGTTGGGTTAGAGGCATAGCTGGAAAGAGCATGTTCCAGATTTTATAAGTAGCAGCTGGAAACTTAGCAAGACCAGGTCTAGACTCTTGTTAGGTGGAAGTAAGGTACCATTTTATGTAGTTCCCTTATATGAGATGTCTTTAAAAACTTGGTACAGTTTTAATTTTTAACAGCTTAAAACTCCATTAGGATTTTTGGAACACCCTATTTACAAAGCATCTTCATGAAGGTGAGGCTTTGTCCAGCAGAATGTACGTTTCTTGATGATCAAGGATTGCCTATTTTTCTAGATTTGTATCCCTAGCACCTAGCACAATGGTTATCACATAGTAGGTGCTCAATAAATTTTTGTTGGTTGATAATAAATTTAAAAAAATTCAAAAAGTGTTTATCATCTTCCATTATAGTAAATGACTCAGAGAATTTGTCTCAGGTGAACTAAGCAGAACAAAGGGGGAACCCACCCCAACAGGAAGTGAGAACTAATGGCTGCAAGAGAGCTCTCTCCCCCACAAAAAGGCTGCCACCCAACAACACCCCAAAGAGTGCCAACTCATAAAGACCAAAACAAGTAGTAAAGGAAGAAAAGCTCAGGCTCAAGCAGAATTTCAAAAGTTTCTCATTGATTCACAGAATCATACAATCTAAGAGTTTGGATGCACTTTAGAGGCCATCTAGTCTATTACTAATGACATCTGCTTGAAAATTTCAAGGAAGAGGGAAAGCTCACAGATGAGACAACTCATCCTACTTCAAGACAGCTGTTATTGTTAGAGACTTGTTTCCCTCCCAAAGAGCCAAAATTGGTCTCTCTGCAAGTTCCACCCATAGTTTCTAGTTCTTCCCTCTAGAATCAAGGAGGAGCAAATCTAATATTTCTTTCTTTGCCATGTGCTCCAGATGACAACATTTCAAACACTTTAGGGCCTTAATCCTTTTTGCCTTGATTTTTTCTAATCCACTTCTTGCTTCCATTTTCTCCTTTCTTCCATCCATCTACTCTCCGCAGAGTTGCCAAAACAATCTCCTAAGGCACATGTCTGACTATGTCATTTTCCTGCTCAGAGACCTTCAGTGACTCCCTATTACCTCTAGGATAAGACATAAAGATAGCCTGGTTTAAGGCCACCCACAATCTACAACCTTCCTTTTCAGTCTTATTTCACACAATTCTCCTTCACACATTTTACAGTCAAACATGTTCTATCAGCCATCCTCTAAACTTGTTTTTATACCTTGGTATCTTCACATAAACCATTCCCTATACCTTGCATGTACTCCTTTTTTTTTGGCAGAGGGCCAGCTATCTGGGAAAGATATACGGCTGCTAAGAATACCCTCCCTTTCATACCTTCTGGCCTGCTTAACTGCTCAAAAGACTCAGATGAGATGGGAATCATCAACTCCATTCATTCAAATGAGATCTAGGACTACCAGCCCTTACTATTTGTCCTGAAATTGCCTTCTAACAGTCTCCAGGACTTACAGGCTGTCTTGCCTTTACAGTTTGCAGAGTCCCCAGCACTGTTATTTGATCCTACTGACACAGGTGAAGGAGCCCTGGGCTTTTCCATCTCTTCTTCTGATGGTCATTCAATTGGCTCTGCAACTGAATCTTAGATATACTGTGTTCCCCCCATCAGGGAATGAGCTTCTTGAGAGCATCAACTGTTTCGCTTAAAAAAAAATAACCCCAGCATCTAGCTGGATACATAATAAATACTTAATAAATGCTCATTCTTTTATTCCTTCCTTCATTCAAGGCTTAGTTCAAATACCACTTCCTTTAAGAAGCTTTCTCTATTTTCTGAGGTTGCTAGTTCTTTCTCCCATCTCAAATTACTTCATATTTGCCTATCTATATAACCGTTATATCTCCTTGGTAGCACCTAAGTTCCTTCGGTACAAAGATAGTTTAATTTTGGGTGTTGCCTTTCCAGAGCCTGGCACATTGCCTTGTGCTTTGTAGGTATTTATCTGGGCAGCAGCACTCCTTCCTCCAGGGGTGATCAAAGAGTAATTTGTAGAGGTCCTGGAGATTGTTCCTGATCTGTGTAAATATAGATCTTGGGTTCTGGACCATAAGGTACAATGAATAATACTTAAAATAAGACATTTGAATAAGCTCTATTTGAGGCAGCCAGGTAGCCCAGTGGATAGAGTTCAAATTCAGCCTAAGACCCTCACTATCTATGTGACCCTAAGCATGTTACTTAACTTCTGTCTGCCTCAGTTTCCTCAAATGTTAAATTGGAATGACATTAGCACCTACCCTCCCAGGGGTGTTGTGAAGATCACATGAGAGTATTTGTGAAGCACTTTACACACCAGATGCTAAGTATATTATTGTTCATTTTCTCTACAATTCTCTCAGTTCTTAGTATTTCTCTCTTTCTTTCTCTCTCCTCAAATTATCTTATATTTACACAAAGAATCATATAATTGACAGTTGACAGAGACCTCAATGACTTTCATCATCATCACCACAACTAGCATTTATATAGCCCTTTAAGGTTTGCAAAACACTTTATGAATATTTTTGCTCATCATAACAACACTGAGAGGTAGGTGTTATTATTATCTTTGTTTTACAGATGAGGAAAGTGAGACAGACAAGAGGTTAAGTGAATTGCCCAGTGTCACTGCTAATAAGCATCTGAGGCCAGATTTGAACTTAGATCTTCCTGACTCTTAAGTCCAGGGCTTTATTCACTGTACTACCAAGCTGCCTCTTTAACATACCTTATTTCTGGCTTCTACTTGAAATACTCCAAGGAGGAGGAAACTAGTACCATCTCTTAAGTCAGCGATTCCCACTTTCAGATAGCTCCAATGGTTAAGAAAGCCACTAGGTGGTGCCATAGTGCACAGAGTACTGGGCTTGGATTCAGGGAGACTTCCTGAGTTCAAATTCTTCCTCAGACACATAGCTGTGTGACCCTGAGAAAGTCACTTAACCCTGTTTGCCTCAGTTTCCTCATCTGTAAAGTGAGCTAGAGAAGGAAATGGTAAAACCACTCTAGTATCTTTGCCAAGAAAACCCCAAATGGGGTTACTAAGACTGCTAAAAATTGACTGAACAACACAGAAATTAAGAAGTTTGACGTTTTTCCTGATATTGATCCTAAAGCCACCTCTGAAACTTCCAAACATTGCTCTTCTTCCTCCACATGATAGTCCTTTAAATATACTTGAAGACAGCAAGCATGTTCCCTGTAAGCAGTCTTTTGTCCAATCTAAGCATACATAGTCCCTTTAGTATCTTCACTGAGTAACTGATTCATCCAACAAGCATTTATTTAGCACCTACTATGAGTTTCAACAATATTATTTATGCGTGTTTTGTATCCATGGTATAATGGAATGGGTGTATTTGGCATGGTTTTTTTTCCTTTTGTATCCACAGCAACCAGCACAATACTTGGCATATAAAAAGTATTTAATAAATATTTATTCAATTCAATGGAATTGAACCACAAGGCACTTGTATCAGAGAAAACAAAAGAGAAAAATTTCAGTAATGAAAGGATGGTCAACAAGGTCAAATGCTGCTATTATTATTTGTAATAGAAATAAGCTGGAAACTATGAACCCAATTACTGGACTGAGCAAACATCCCTATATGAATGTAATCAAATGATATTATATCACATTAGATGATACATATTGGAAGACTTGCACCCATACTGTTGCAGAGAGAGGAAAACAGAATCAAAAGAACAACATACAAAATGACCACCATAATGAGGATGAAAGAAGCAATAAAAGGAAGAAGAATTTAGGTCAAATACTGTCAAATTTAGGACAATACTGGTTCCAAGTCACTGAGGTTAAACCTGTTTTTCTTTCTTAACAAACGGTCAGCTAAAGAAATAGAAAGCTATATGTACTGTCAGTCAAAATCTTTATATTGAAATTAGACCTTTTGCTTAACTTTTTTTTTCTGGGAATGTATTATTGGTGGTTATTTATAGCTAGACTTTTAATGCATCAAAAAATAATGTATTGATATAATTCATTCTTCAAATTGAACATATGCATTATGTAATGTACAATTACTATTTGAAAAAAGAATGAAAAAATAGCAGAGGCTACAAAAGAGTCAACAAGGATGAGTATCTAAAGAAAAAAAAACTTTAGCTATTGCTGACTAGGTTATTTAGAGAACAAATTCTGTAGAGTGATAAGGGCAAAAGCCGAATTATAAAGGGTGAGGAGAGGGTGTGTAGTTTGAAAGCAGAGTAGGAGATTAAGATGATTAGCTGAAAGTGAATGGTTTGAATATGGAAGCTGGACTTGAACGGAACAGAAGAAAGATGATATAGACACTACAGAAAATGTGATAGGAAGCCAGGATATGGATAAAAAATTTGCTAAGCAGCACTGAGGACTCAGTTGAAATTAAGTAAAATTATTAGAATGGATATAATACTCCAAGGCTTGTGAAATTGTTATACTCAATGCTTAGAACTTCATAATAAGAAGAGAGAAAATGGATTATTTCAGATATCAAGATTTGAATACTGACACAGATGACATGTCACAAAGGGAAGGGACAAGGGTTTTTTTCTTTGTGTTGGAGAAGGCACCATTGAAATAGCTAACTATATGGTCTGCTTTGGGTTAGTAAAGCAAGCAAAACCCAAATCCCAAATGGGACTGATGGACTAGAAACTTAAGAAGAGTTGAGACAGGAGATCAGAATAAGGGTGAAGAGCCATTTGACTTTATCCCTGGACTTCTGTCATTGGAGGTACCCCTTTCCCCCTGCCTCCACCCCTCCAGCAGCCTAGATACTCCCAGAACCTCCATTTAAGGAGGGTGCCCAGGCCAGCCATGTCTTCATTCCTCCATAGGCTGTTTGGCTCACTTTTTGGACTCTTTCTACCATGCCCATTCACCAGGTACCCTCATCTCTCCCCCTCCCCATTTCCAGCTTCTATTTATGTGATATCTTTCCACATTAGAATATAAGCACCTTGATGTCAGGGATTGCTTCTACTTGGTTTTGTCTTCCCATTGCTTCACTCAGTGTATAGCACATGGTAAACACTTAAAAAAATGCTTGTTGACTGGACTTGACTTTATTTGAGTTGAGTAATGTCCAGGAGAATTTGGGAAGTGGCAAATTTGAGGGAGATTGAAAGGTCAACCTTTTTCCAAAATACGTTCTTTGGATGTCTACTATCCTTCCTACCTAGCTCAAAATTTTACCATTTGTGTCACTAATAGGCTAAATAAGAAGGCATTGTTTCTAAAGTACCTCCTTATTAATGCATGGTAAAGTCTTATTTCATTTACATGCTAACCTAGTTGTGTTTATCCAATTAGTTGGGTCACATCTGGACCCCTAGAGAGAGGAGATATAGGAAGGAAGGAAGGAAGGAAGGTTTTGATCTTGCTGGGTAGGCGAGCATGAAAGCATCAGGCCAGCATCAGTTCAGGAAAGACAGACTGAATGTGAAGGTACCACAGATGAAAGCAGGTGTTGGAAAAAACTGGTTCCTTCCTTTATCATGGTGTCCAGGGCAAGCAACTTGAATTCACAACTGTCATTGTGGCCCTGCCAAGGTAAGCTGTACAGCTTAATGTCTCTTCAAATGAAGATCCCTTATTAGCCAACATGGATTTGGGTTGCACAGGAGCATATGTGAGGGAGTGAGACTGGGAGAAAAGGTGTCTGCTTTAAACTAAAAAAGCTAACCCACCTCCAAGCAGAAATACCATTAGCCCTCGATTTCTTTTTGTCTTTGGATAGCTGCCAAGATCCATCCCAGGAGGTCGTTATTTCCTTTCAAGAGACCAAAAAATCAATCATTTAATTCTTGGTGAGACTGAGGTGGAAGATTAAAGCTGATTAAAGCGGATTATAAACACAATCCATTCTGCCAAGTTTCCTGGGGACCCACAGAAAACAGTCAGACCTTCATTAAATCAATTACCAGCATGCACCATTGAGATACAGTACCTATTTTGTTTACTCATCCTCCGCTTCTATTATGAAACCAAACCTAGGACATTAAGAGACCACATGGTGGTGAGGATATTTGGAAAATCTCACAGCCTTCAAACTAGATAGGGACTGGTAGTAATCCATATATTTTTTTTCATTAGTTCATTTGTCCAACGTTGTGATTTCATCTGTACAGGGAAATTCTCGTGTGGAAATTCTCTCCACCAAAGAAGAGAGATAACTCATCTCTCTCTCTCTCTCTCTCTCTCTCTCTCTCTCTCTCTGTATATATATATTCTTATAGAATTCCCTAAGGGGGGACCAAGAAACTAAATAACTCACCCATGTTCACATATTTTTTTCAGAAGATTTGAACCCTCAGAACTTCCTGACTATAAGGCTTTAGCTACTTTGCTATCATTATCACATCTGAGATCAAATATAAAATCCTCTGTTTAGCTTTCAAGACACTTTACAACCTAAACCCCACCCTCCACCTTCCCTTTTCAGTCTTTTTACTTCTTACATCCCCCTACACACACACACACACACACACACACACACACACACACGCAGAGTAATTCAGTGATACCTGCCCCCTTGCTGTCCCTAAACCCCCCCCCAAAAAAAAAAAAAACCCAAAACAAACAAAAAAAAACCATTCCATCTCTAGACTCTGGCTATTTTCACTTGCTTTTCCCGCATTCATTAAATGTTCTCCTTCTCTATCTCCATGCCTGGCTTCTCTTATTTCCAAGTAGCTCTTCTACAGGAATCTTTCCCCACTTGCTTAGAGCTAGTAATTTCCCTTTGTTGCTTATTTACTATTTATCCTGTATATAGCTTGTTTATACATACCTGTTTACATATCATTTCCCCCATTCTATTGTGAGTTCCTCCAGGGCAGGGACTATCTTTTGCCTTTCTTTGTATCCTCTATGCAGAGAACAGTGTGTGGCACTGCAGGGATCTAATAAATGTTGAATGACTGACTGTTCTGACTCCCATTTGTGTGTGTGTGTGTGTGGGGGCAATTGGGGTTAAGTGACTTAACCAGGGTCACACTGCTAGTAAGTGTTAAGGGTCTGAGGTCACATTTGAACTCAGGTCCTCCTGACTCCAGGGCCAGTGCTCTATCCACTGTGCCCCCTAGCTGCCCCGCTCCCATTTTTCATCATGGAAAGAGCAAATCTCGAACATTCTTCCAGAAGTCCGCTTGCTTCTGGACTTGGCCAACTTATATGTTGAGATTACTTATTTCTGAGATAGGAATGGGAGACAGTGTGTTCTCTTAGTGTAGAAGATTGATATAAATCTGCCATCAGTAAGCTACAGAATATAATAGAGAAGTTTGAAAAGATTATTGTGTGTGGGGGGCAGCTAGGTGGCACAATGGATAAAGCACTAGCCTTGGTTTCAGGAGGACCTGAGTTCAAATATGACCTCAGAAACCTGATACTTACTAGCTGTGTGACCCTGGGCAAGTCAACCCACCCTCATTGCCCCCCCCCAAAACAAACAAACAAATAAATAAATAAAATAAAAGACTATTATCAGTGACTCTCTGACATCAAATGAAAGAGCATTTAATTGGTACTGTGATGGATGGGTAGCATAGTTGCCAAGGAATAGATTCAATAGGATATACTCCTATTACTCAACAAAATGGCTAGAAGTGCTATTTTAAATGTCTAACACCAGGTATGAATTGGGGTTTGACAACATAAAGTTGTACTATGTGATCTCCCTGTCATTTCAAGCTGTTTTCAAGTCTTTTATGAATGTTAATTGAGTCAATAATGCCTTCAGGAAATTTTTGCAGTATTTTAAGCCCAGGTAACAATGACACATTTTTAGAACAATTCACTAAATGGGAGTGAATTATGGACAAAATTAATGTAAAACTGAGATTTTAATCACACAAAAGGCAAGAAATTTAAAGTTGTGATTCCCCACACAACTGCAATCAGACACCCTGGCAAATAGTTAACATTTCCAATAATGTATATGATGTTAATATGCTATTCTGCAAGTGCAAAATGTTCAGCAATATTTGCTCTGGGAGCCATTACTTATATTTTCTGACATTTACATAACTGAAAACCCATAATTAACTACTACCTTTATGTACTTACTTTTGCTTAATCTCCATTTTTCCTTCTTTAAGGAAATCAGTGAAAAAGAAGAGGAGTTATAGGTCTTCCCTTGGTATCATACACATTTTCTTCAAAAGATTCGTGATTTCATCAACTAATCAACAAGTAGGACCTGTTATGTGCTAGGCACTATTTAGTCTTGGGGATACAGTGACAGTAATTCCAGCTTTCAGAGAATTTATAGTGTGTGTGTGTGTGTGTGTGTGTGTGTGTGTAGGGGGGAAGTGGGAAGAAGAATTTCTGGGGATGGATTCTATCACATGAGTTGTCCTTTCACTGGTGAAGACAGCAATTTTTTTATGCCTTGTTAGTCTTGATAAGTTGTTATGACAAACAAAAAAACTCTCTTCATCTGACAATCATGCTCAGTTTCTCTATTTCTTTCTTTCTTTCTTTCTTTCTTTCTTTCTTTCTTTCTTTCTTTCTTTCTTTCTTTCTTTCTTTCTTTCTTTCTTTCTTTCTTCCTTCCTTCCTTCATTTGTCTATTTGTTTATTTGTTCATTCATCTATCCATTCATTCATTCGTTTGTTTATTTGTATATTCATTTATTTATAATGTTTCTCATTTTACATGTAAAAACAAATTTTGACATTGATTTTTAAAACTTTGTATTCCAAATTCTCAACCTTCCTCTCTATCCTCCACCTTAAGAACTTAAGCAATTCAATATAAGTTAATGCTCAGTCTCTCTAAACTTGAGTAGACTGGTCCTTAGATGACAGACATTGCTGGGCCTTAAGGCCTTTGAGAGCCTAGGCTCTACTAGTATAGATTTTACCAACTCAGGGTCACTTCTAGAACATTATCAAACATTAGAGAAGGACTTCAGAGGCTGGGCACAATTCTTCAGATGCTATTCACATAACATTATGAAGGCATATGGCCCTTCAGAGAGATTCAACAAGGTCTCCATGTTGTATCATCTGCTTAGTTTCAACTCGATGGAACAAGATGCCCCTCCCAGTATAAGCTCATCACTTCTAAACTCATCACCATGCTGCTTAGTTAAGGCTTGTTTGACTCCACTTCCCTCAGCTTCCTTTCTGCTCTGATTGGAGGATTGTAGAGTAGAGTCCCAAATTCCTCCCAAAGTCTTCCTTCAGAGAGAGCAAAAACTGGACTCTAAGCTCACGCCACTTTGCATCTGCTGCTCAGCCTAGTTTCAATTTCACAGAAAGGTACCCCTTATTCCTCTCTTTTTCCCTGCCTTCTTTTGTGTCTTTTCTTCCCCTTTAGATTGTAGGCTCCTTGAGGGCAGGGACTATAATTATTTTTCTTAAATATTTTTCATTAATTCTTATTAATTCTATTTTTGTTGTTCATCTTCATATTTTATTTAATTAATATTAATTTCATTAAATCCATTATTATTTATGTATTATTGTATCACCAGTGCTTAGAACAGTTCCTGGTACATAATAGGTACTTAATAAATGTTTAATGGATTGGATTAGTAGGGTAGCACATTCTGCATCAGAATCTGGCCAGATGGGTCTAAACCCATAAAAAGACTTACACAAAAGGAAGTTTATACAATGGCTATGACTCTTATTGAGGAGGGATAATGAAGAAAAAACAAGGAGGAAAAATATTATGTAAGAGTATGTTTCCTGATATTGTTATGGCCATCTAGGATACAGGGCAGGTTCATTAAATTCAATGAAAATGACTTTTCCACCCCTACTACATGCTCAGATGGAAAGAGTGGCAAGGCTGTAAATTTAAAATCGCTTATCACAGCAGCTTAGCAATCAATGTTTAGCCTCTTTTAGGAGAAAGGCATGTGAACAACAACAGTATATAGTTATATGACTTTGGCTGTGTTTGGATTTATTGCCCTTGCATATGATATTCACTTCATGCAAACCATCTACATTTTCAGAAGTTACCTATTATTCAATATTATTCAGTTCCTTAGTTGTTGGGGAGGTGAGATATATAATTACCCATTTGGCTCTGCATGGGTTAAGTGTAGAAGGCAATGGAGAACAAGCTGGAGTTAGAGTAAGGGATCAATTTACTACCACCTTTTTCTTATGAAGAAGTATGCCCTAGCAGTTTCTCCAGTGCCAGTGCTACTAGGGTGGATGGGGAGAAATGGTTATTTTCCAATTAAATGGGGAGGGGAGGAAGCTTTTTGAAACTTTGCTGAAGGACTCCAAATTTCTAACTACTGTATACTACTGATGGTGATTAGAATACATAGAACAGGAAAGAAGAAAGTAAACAAGCATTTATTATGTGCCTACTACATGCCAGGCCCTGTGCCAACACCTCTGTAAATATAATCTCATTTGACCCTCACAAAAACCTTAGAGATAGGTGGTACCATTATCCCCACTTTACAATTGAGGAAAATAAGTCTGAGGGCAGTTATTGACTTGTCCAGGGTCACATAAGGTGTCTGAGGCTACCTATTTGAACTCTGGTCTTCCTGGCTCCAGGTCCAGCACTCTGTCTAGGAAGGGAGGAAAGAAGGAATAAAGGAAGGAAGGAAAAAGGGAAGGAAGGAAGGAAGGGATGAGGGTGGGAGGGAGGAAGGAAGAAAGGAAGAGAGAAAGAGGGAGAGAAGAAGGAGAGAGGGAGGAAGGAAGGATGGGCCTTTGTCTAGTGTACTGAGGGAAAGGAGGGGAGGGAAGAAGAAAGGAGAGAGAGAAGGAAGAAGATGGCCCAATGGACATTCTGTTAAATGACATCCAAAAGACCCATGTTTGAATCCTGCTTCAGACACTTGATAGCTGTGCAAATCTAGGCATCATTTACTCTCTTTTAAACTCAGTTTCTTCATTGGTAAAATGAGGATAATAATAGCATCTACCTCACAGAGTTGATTGATAATATAAGGGCATAACATATATGTACTTGGCAAATTTTAAAGCACTATGTAAAAGCTAGCTATTATTAGTTAAGGAGAAAATTAATCAATAATCACTTATTAATCAAATACTTTGTGCTAGGCTCTGATAATATAAAAGCAAAAAGATGAGATAATTCTTGCTGTCAAGGAGCTTACATTCAATCAGGGAAGACAACAGTATCTATCTTTCCATCCATCTATCTCTCTCTCTATATATATTACACACATATACATAATATATATTTATACATATATCTTTATGCAATATATGTAGAAGAAATATGAAGTAAACAATAGGTAGTTTGGGAAGGTGGTACATGAGGTGAGTCATGAAGGAAGTGAGGGATTCCAGGAGGCAGAGATCAGAATTATAGTATACTCCAGATATGTAGAACAGCTCGTGGAAGATGGTGAGCCATATGCAAGGAACAAAGAGAACACCAATTCAGTGTGAGAAGAGAAGTGATTTGTAGTGAAACTGTAAAGCCAGGCAAATTTCTTAAGAGATTTAAATGTCAAAAGAAAGAGTTTACATTTTATCCTAGACAAAATAATGTAGCACTGGTGTTTACTGAATAGGGTATTGGTGCTGCTGTTCATCCTTCATTCTTGAAAATTACATGACATGGGGGAGTTGATGTCATGACTTGCAATGAATTGGATTTAAGGGAGGGAGGGAGGGCTGTGCAAAGTCACCAGCCTCACTCTCTCCTCCAGAGCCATCTGGGTCCAGTGGCAAGATATACATCAGGATGACTAGAGATGGCCCCAGATGCAATGGCAGAACTTGACGTTTTAAGCTAAGGCCTTTCCCAAGTCTCAGTTTGCCCAAGGCAAAGCCCATTCAGTGATTAAGGGTAGGTAAGAACTGAGGCAAAGAAAGGCCTCTTTTACCTACCCCCCCCCCAAAAAAAAAAGATAAGGGGAAGAGGGAGAACCTCTGGGTTTCTGGCCAAAAGTGATACAATTGTTATTTAGGCCCACTCTGAGACTCATTTTGCCATTGTTATTGAATAGGAAGTGATTAAAGAAAATGGCAGCCATGTGGAAGATGTATTGGAGTAAGGAGAGACAAGTCAGGGAGACCAATTAGGAGCCTGCTTAAGATGAGAGAAGGGATTGGATAAGAGAAATGCTATGAAAGTAGAAATGGCAAGATATGGCAACTGATTGGATATAGGGGTGGGTGAGAATGAGGAATCGAGGCTAATGTTGTGATTTTGAACCTGAGAAATTGGAAGAACTACATATAGGGTCCCTAACAGAAGTAGGGGAGTTTCTTAGAGAGAGAAGCTTGGGCCTGGGACTGGGAGTAGATGATGAGTTCTATTTTGGACATGAGTTGAAGATATCTATGAGATATACTGTTTGGAATGTCCAATAGACAGAGGTGATGCAGGACCAGAACTCAGGAGTGAAACTGGAGCTGGATGTATTATCTGTCAGATATCAACATAGAGATGATAGTAAAACTCACAGGAGTTGCAGAAAAATGGTTAGTGAATTTCCTTAAAGTGCAAAAACTCAGGGGGTTTGCTCAAGGGCTTACACACTAAGTTGTACAAATGACTATATTTGATATATGCTCAAAACGTTAAGGAAAGGGAAATAGGTACGTATTTCCAGGAATCTATGAAAGGATCTGGATTTTACCTAGATGCATACATAACTATAGCACACAAAAGGTCTAATTGACTGTGTCCTAAAAGTTTTACAAAATGCTGATACTTGAAAATCCGGATATAATGAATGGAATACAATCTTTCTTTGGTGACTAGTATTGTTCATAGGGCAGCTATGTTGCATAGTGGCAACCTGGTTGTGCAATGGATAGAATGCCAGGCCTGAAGACAGGAAGACTTGAGTTCAAATCTGACCTCAGACACTTACTAGTTCTGTGACCCTGGACCAGTCACTTAACCCTGTTTGCCTTAGTTTCCTCATCTGTAAAATGAGCTGGAGAAGGAAATGGCAAGCTACTGAAGTATCTTTGCCAAGAAAAATCCAAATGGTGTCATGAAAAGTCAGCCACAACTGAAGTGACTGAACTACAATGATAAAAATTGTTCAATTATAGTATTTTCCCCTACATGTCAATATCATTGATGGGACCAAGGATCCCAAAGTAGATTATTGCTGTTATGTGCTATTGGTGGAATACATATGTGTACTTATGTTAAGGCCATCCAGGCCCATGTCTGAGATTGTTTTCTAATTGAAGTGGCATTTTAGAGGGAAAAGAAGGGTCAAATGGGATAAAGAGATATGTCCTCACTATTGTGTCTTTACTATCTGCAGATCTGCCGTCCTTCACTTCAAAGAATCTTCTCCATCTGGCTAAGAATAATATTAGTTTTGCTATGGTTTGGGATTAAGGGCAATTGGGTGTATAATTTATTATTGTTATTTTATTCCTTATGATTGAGAATTACTGGATGCTAGATCTATTCCCTGGTACCTGAGTAGAAGTCTTTAAACAAAAAAAGAGCTCTGAGAATCAAAGAAGTTATTGGAAAGTTCCATTTATAAGAATCAAGCCAAAGATCCCAACTGCCTAGGGAGCTACTTGGGGGTGGGAGAGAAAAAATCCATGAACCAAGAACTGGAAGGATGCTTTGAACAGTAGTTCACAAGGGTTAAACCAGAGAGACCCTGAGATCTACAACACTTGGAGTTATAGGCAATGCCTAAAGAGAGCATTGCTAATTGTAGGGAGAAAGAAGTTGCTTTTATCTATGGCCAAGTAGCCTGATTTAATGCAAGGTCTTTGAGGAGAGAGATTGGCTTTTGTTTCAGTATCTCCAGAAACGATCACAGGGGTTCAATAAAAAAGTTCTTAACAAATGCTTACTAACTGACTTAGTGAATAAAAAAAAAACATTTATTAAGTATTTTGTAAAAAAAAACTGTTCTAAACATTTGTTGTTCAGTCATATCTGACTCTCTGTGATCCCTTTTGGGGTTTTCTTGGCAAAGATACTAGAGCCATTTGACATTTCCTTTTCCAGCTCATTTTACAGATGAAGAACTGAGGCAAACAGGGTTAAGTGACTTGCCTAGGATCCCAAAGCTAGTATGTGTCTGAGGCCAGATTTGAGTTCATGAAGATGAGTCTTTCTGACTCCAAGTGTAGTGCTCTGTCCACTGAGCCATCTGGATGCCTCCACTGTGCTAAATACTGAGGTACAAATAGAAAAGTAGGCTTCTGCTTTTGAGGAGCTCACATTCTAACTGGGGAGACAATATATATTTTAGCCACAAGTAATATAGAAAGGGCCCATGGTCCTTAGGTTTCAGTGGCAAAGTAGATGGAAATGTCTGTTCTTTATTGTTATTTCCTCTAATAAATTGATACAGATTCTTCTTTTGAGTCATTTGATAGTGTCAAGGACTTTGGTGGCAAGGATTGTCTTTTTCTGGGTCTTTAGGAATTGTAGCTTGAGCACTGGCAGGAGCAGTTGCCAAGCTATATCTCCATAGAGGTACCTAGGAGGATCGGAACTGGGCTTGGTGTCAGGAAGACTCATTTTCATGAGTTCAAATCCAACCTCAGACACTCATAAGCTGTATAACTTTGATAAAATCACTTAACTTTATTTTGCCTCAATTTCCTCAAGTATAAAATGGGGATGATAATAGCACCTACCTCCCAGGGTTGTAGTAGGGATCGAATGAGGTAACATTTGGGAAGCACCTAGCACAGTGCCTGGAACATAGTAATGTACAACACACATGCTATGCATTACTAGTGTTATCTACAGGTGTTGCTTCCCAGGATGAGGGCTACATCAATTCTTTAATTGAATTAATACCTATTTTATGTGAGTGTTGCTCAGATTGGTTCTCAAAAGGCCATCTGACCAGGGTTATTGCCCAATTGCTCCTCTATTAGTCCTTTTCAGGTTTGAGGACCAGTCTTGTTTGGGAGTATCACTAACAATGCCTTCACCAAAGTTGGGGATTGGAAGTTACTAACATGATTCTAAATATGGTTGTCCAAACCATAAATCTAAACATTACTAGGTAATAAGCAACCAGAGTCACTTCATTACCAACATAAATCTAAAATTTACATCATTTGGCAACCCCTTCTAGTCTTGTCTTTGAAGTTGAAATGGGTTAGAAACTGGTAGGTGGAGATCAGTGTTTAGATACACTTTAGACTGATGAAGTAGTGGAAGCACCCATGAGGAGCGGAGAAATAAATGCAGAAGGTGAGGTTAGCAACTTGTGTGATCGATCTTCTAGATGGATGGTGAGAACAGAGGTTCTGGGTGGAGAGCCAGTTCCTGTCCTGAAAGGGTTTATCCTGGGTCTGAAGATAGTCAGTTACTTGGCTGTAATATAATTCTTCTAGTTCATATAATGGTCTACTGGTCCATATAATGAGCTGCACTAAGACTCTCACCAAATATTTATCACCATCTGAGATCACGGGACAGGAAAGCACTTTCAGGTAAAATTCATATTTTTTGAAAAAGGAAATATTATGGGGGTATGGTGGGAATATAGGGACATTCAACTTCCTTGATAGCATAAGCCATATGAGAAGAGATTCATCTAAAAGTTCTCTATATCCATTAGGATTGTCATCCAGTAGAAAAGTGGGTTTTGACTTGGAGAGTGATAAAAAGATGGTCCCAAAATAGGAAATAAAGAATAACCCTTTATATAGGATGATGGGGAAGGGTACTATATGGAATTGAAGGGAATTCTGAAGTGATAGGCAAACAAGTTTACTGGTGGTGGGATATCCCATGTCTTTGGTTTCTCTCTTGGGATGCTCTCTTTAATTGTATGGTGGGGTCTTAGAGAAATAAGATTTACATATATTCCAAATTTTTGAGAAATTTTGAGCATTAGAATGATGAGATCATAGGCACCACTTTATGCTGTAGTGACCCTTCCAGAGGCCATTTATGGGTTCTCTTAGACATACACAGACATGAGTCAGTGGATCTACACTAGGGGAATTTTATTCTCCCATGAACATACATGATACATTGACCCCAAGACAAACTGACTCATGCTGCTATATGAAAAAAAAGGCCAGTCACCAAAATGGAGTACAGCTAAGCTTCCCAGGGGGTATCATCCTATTGAGAGTTCATTTGCCACACTAGTTTCCAGGGTAGGTAAGTGGCACAGTGGATAGAGTACAGGGTTTAGAGTCAGGGAGACCTGAGTTCAACTGGTCTCAGGCACTAGCTGTGTGACCCTGTTCAAGTCACTTTACCCTATTTACCTCAGTTCCTACATCTGTAAAATGAGCTGGAGAAGGAAATGGCAAATCGCTATCTTTTCCAAGAAAACCCCAAAAGAGGTCACAAAAATCAGACATGACTGAAAACCACTAAACAAAAACAACAATGAAATCTTTGACAAAACTCCCTTCAAAATGCCGATTTCTTATGACAACTACTTGGAGTTTATAAGAAGTGTGAGCTCATGACTCCTTACCTATAGCAACCAACAGAGTTGTGGAAAGGAAGTAAGAGGATGAGTTATAAGGCTATCTCAACTTATGTAACTTTCAGCACTGGACAGCAGATCCCTAATTCCTAGTGCATCTGCATCACAGATAGTACTTAGGGAGTGAGAACATCTTGGCCATGGGATGAAGGTAGACCCATACCAAATTATCATTACTCAGGATGATTCAAGGACTGGGTGAAGGTTGGAATCTATAAGGGAAATACCTAATGACCTGTGACATAGATAATGTTAACTACAAAGATGTTGCAATCTTTATCAGAATGTTGTCAAACTCTGGAACTACAGATTTGCCATGGTCAGATGTCTCACAAGTTTGAATGTATCAAGAGACATCAAATCAGATCTGAACCTGTCTGGACCCCTAAAGGATGAGGCCTGTGTACCCATAACTTCTTTCCTTGATTCTTGAAGTGTTTTAGTGACAATTGACAAAATACTAGTGCTTAGCATGGAACCGAAAGGTCATATGCTGCTGAATTGACCATTGAAAAGACAATGGTGAATCAGGAACAAATCAGATGCCATGTTGCCAAGATCACATGGGTGATAGAGGCACATTGTGCCTATCCTCTGGTAAGGATTCAGATTTAGGCTGAATGGAATTGTGTCCCTAAAAGCCTGGGATGAAAAAATGAAACATACAAAATTTTAGTCCTTGTAACCCAAGCCAGAGTTACATGTCATGCTCTAAAAGACCTTTCTCCTTTTTTATTTATGAGAGAAAAAAGTGATTGATTCATCTTAGAGGAGAGTTATTTATTTTTTTCCTTCTTGGTAAGAATAATATTGTGTCCCTGAAATCTTTTGTGCTGAAAGACAGAGGTTTGTGTGACTGGTGACATAAAATAAAACATTTTGGTTTCCTTGTCACCTTTAATTAACCTCTGAAAATGGCAGCATGCTGTCTGGCTATAAAGTTATCCAGGCTCACTTGAGCTTGTGTTTGTGTGAGAAAAATATTGTATGTCTCTATTTAAAATCTATTTATGAGCTGTTTGACCAAGATTACTTGTAATGTTTCTAGACTGTCTAAGGAATGGTATTCTCATCTTTCCCTCCCTACTCTTTTTCTGCTATTCCACAATTGTCATTAATAGGCTCAGATTCATAGAGTGTTGAAGCTAGATGGCACCTTAGAGTTCATCTGATGCAACCCCTTAAATTTAAAATGAATAAAATGAAGTCTGAACAGGTTCCATGACTTGCCCAAGGTCATAAAGCTAATAAGTGGCCGTGTAAACAGAAGGGGACTGCATAAAAGTGAGAGCCATTTTGTATTTATATCTGTCTTGTAGGGTGCTATGACCAAAAATACAAAGCAAAATAAAAACATTGGTCAATCATCCCATGAAGAGTCTTTGATGTTCTACGTGGCCCTTGGACAAAAGACACACAGGCTTTCTTTAAATCCACACTCAAAACCTTTCTAACTTGGTAAAACTTTTCAGAGCAGTGTTTAAGAACCCAAGGTCACCTCCATGCCACAACAAGGTATTAAAGTGGGAATTTTATGGAGGATTAAAAAAAATATATCATTTCTGAAGACAAGTGATATGTACCCCTAATAAAAGTGTGTTTGAAAGAAATGAAGAGGCTGTTATACTGGTTAATAGATCTTTGATATATAATTCAAAGTAACTTTTAAAATCACTTCTGGGCTCTAGACTGTGAATCAGGAATAAAAGGATTAATGTAGAAAAAGAAACTCATTAGGAAAAGATTTTCATGGGGTGCATGAAGGGAACATTCATATACATGAGGTAATGATTTTCCTTTTTTGAATCTTAGTCCAAGAGGAGCAGAAAGACACAGTGAGCAGAAAGTCCATTTCTGCTCTGTAAAAAAGAATAGGAGGGTATGTGCTAGAGGAATGTATATTATGCTAGAGAAGGATACCCTCATAGAAAGGAAATCAAAAGACTCAATCTTTTCTTACCAGGAGATACCCTGAAGATCTCCACCAAGAGGCAGAAATTCATGTATTTGATCACGGATGACTTTTTTTTTTTTACTTTTAAAAAAGATTCAAGATAACTTGGTTATTCAACCAATGATAAAGAAACATAGATTAAAGAGTAGTTACTAATGTTAGATTAGAGATAAGGTTTAATTAGCATGGTACCAAACTTTACCTAAATCCAGAAAGGTGGGCAGTATCACAAAACATAAAATGGAATATGATTTCAAGATTCATATGTGCTTGTGTTTTTTAAATGTGTACTAGTATTATTGAAAAAAACATTTTGAAAAATTAGTAATTAGAGATTAATTAGCAACAATGTGAAGTATTTCAATAATAAAGTTTTTAATAGGATTAGGTTTTTTTTAAACAAATAGAAGATGTATAACTGATTGAATCATTTACTCACTTTTGGGAAAAGACTACATGGATGGTCTATATCACTGTCAATGAGGCACCACCATTCACATAAATTATAAGCATGGAACCTAAGGAAATAATCTCTGAAATGCTAGCCTGGCAAACTGAAATACACAAAACCATGGGAAGCTTCTTGATTTATGATATAAAATCTCGCAGTGGAATTAGAATTTTTAGAAAGATTTAAAAAAGAGATTTGAGATGAAAAATTGAATGAAGGATTTTATGTTGCCTGAAGAAGAGAGAATCAAAAATGGATCTGGGGTGAGTGAAAGTCTGTTATATGGAGAATGGTAACTGGTATTCACCATCATCTTCAAAGGCAGATAGGATATAGGCCTAAGTTATAATAAGAAGGAAATAAATAATTCATCAACCTCAAGGTTTAGGGAACATAAACTGAAGAGGTTGAAGTTCATCCATGTATGTTATAGGAGACAGTCTCCTTTTTTTGGAATGGATTATTGGATTTATTGCCCTCTATTTTTTTATTCATTTGGGTTTGCTTTATTGTGTCTTGATTTCTCATAAAGTCATTAGCTTCTATTTGCTCTATCCTAATTCTTAAGCAATGATTTTCTTCAGAGAGCTTTTGCACCTCCTTTTCCATTTGGACAATTTGGCTTTTAAAGCTGTTGACATTTTTTCATGATCCTCCTGCATCAATCTCATTTCTCTTTCAATTTTTCTTCTTCCTCTCTTACTTTTCCCTCTACCTCTCTTACTTTATCTTCAAAGTCCATTTCAAGATCTTCAATGGCCTGAGACCAATTCATATTTTTCTTGGAGGCTTTGGATGTAGAAACTTTGACTTTGTTATCTTCTTTTGAGGGTGTATTTTGATCTACCTTGCCACCAAAGAAACTTTCTATGGTCGGCTGCTTTCTTTGCCTGCTCATCTTGCCCACCTATTTCTTGGCTTTTAACTCCTTCTAAACATGGAGCACTGCTTCCAGGATGCACTTTCCCAAGCTTCAGGGGGTCCCAGGTGGTACAATTTCGGCTTGTTCTCAGCCCACCTGGCCTGTCAGTAACCATGGGCCTGCTTGCTCTTTAACCCAGGAAGCAGAAGTCTGATTGAAATCTGATTCTCTGTGGTCTGCAAACTTGGTATGCCTGAGCCCCTCCCCCACTGGGCCTCTACCACTCAAGTCCACTTCCTGTGCAACATGCTCCACCTCTACTCCCACAGAGACCCCCACTATTTCCCCCCAGGAAACTGCTGGACCCCCTCACAAGTCTGTGAACTGAGCTTCAGAAGAAGCCACTGACACTGAAGATTCTCAGGCTCTGGAGGCACAGACAACCTGGGGCTGGACCTGCACCACTCCTCTCTCACCCTGTACAGCAGATGACCCCTGCCGCCTATTTAGGCCATCTTTGGCTGGAAAATAGTCTCACTTTCTTCTTTTGTGGGTTTTACAGCTCCAGGAGTTTTCTTATGGCATTTCTTTTTAGAGGCATGTGGACAGATTTGTTGGGAGCTCAGATAGTCACAGCCTTTCCTCTGCCATCTTGGCTCTGTCCCCACTGCCCGCCCCCCAACACCGGATAATTGGATTTAAAGCTTGACAAAACCTTAGAAGTCATCCAACCCAAGTCCTTCATTTTACAAATAAGGAAACTAAAGCCATGTGAGATTAAATGACTTGGTTAAGATCATACAGGTACCAAGCACCAGGGTCAAGATTCTAACGCTAATCTTCTGACTCCAAATCTTATAATATTTTTATTATGTCATACTGTTTATAACAATGATGTGGATGGGGTGACCACTGAGGTATTTTTGAAAGGACTACAGTCTGGCCAAAGTATTTAAAGAAGGTCTCCATAAAAACCTCTCATACTTTCCTAAGTCTTAGGAGAAATCAGGAAAGCGTCATCATAGAATGTGAACATAGTGCCTCATGCCTGATATTAACTTTCCCATATATCAGCACATGACAATATATCTAGTATAACAGCTAGGGGTGCTGCATTGCTGAGGTTACAGAACATAGTGATATTTATCACTCCACAGCCTTTGTCTGTCATCATAGCTACTTAGTTTAAATTCATCTCCTGAGAGCAAGACCACTGGAGTAGACGCCTCATTTTTGACATTCATTGGTTCTTCACCACCACCTCAACCATGCTAGGGAAAGTTGTTACTTATGAAAGTGGTTATGGGCTCAATGTCTAACGGTTGTCCTCAGTAAGAGTGGAACATTTAAAAAATATTACACAATGTAAAAACGCAAATTAGTTATGAAACAGATAGTCTTTTCCCACATAGAAAAGGGAATTCTAAGCAATAAGGATTCTTTGAATGATTAATTAACTTATCACTACTAATATAATCATCTGGGAAGCCAATATCCAAAGCCTGTTGTGATATAAGCAGTTTTTTTCAAGGCTGCTAATTAGGCAGTTCACATTTTACCTTTACCAAGAACAGTCTGATCAAATTCAAAGTACAATCCAAGTGTGATCTTCTTTTCCAGTAACACCTCTTTTTCTTTGCTTCTTTAGTGCCAGTCAGCTCCTTTTGCTGCTGCTATAACCACAATCAACTACAGTCACTATTTTTCTGGTTTCCCAGGATCACGTGCTCTTCTGAGACTCACAGGTGTCATGGACTCTTTTATGTCAAGGTTGCTGCTTAGTCAGCTAGTTGGGAAAGGAAAGTTAGGAAAAGACAGGTACCCCATCCCAGGCACAGGCTTGCATAGATGGAATATGTGCTCACAGCTATAAGTGGCCAGGTAGAGGATGATACTTCTGTTCTTCCCACACCCAAATTTCCTAGATACAGCTGGGAATAATCCTCACACTTCAGAGTTGAAAGGAAAGAGGAGCACTGTGAGCAGGTCACCCTTTTAGTGTATCCAGAGCTCTAGCCCAGTCACCAATTGAAAGACTTTTCATCATTGCACTGTACAAATCTCGCTCTGAGTCTGGCAGATAGGAGGCCCTTATTCAATGCTTGTTTGTTTGATTGATTGAATAAGATAGAGTTAGAGGTGATAGTCAGCCTTGTCATTGAAGAGTCAGGTGTCTGAGAGAGAGGGAGTCCTGAATCTCAAAGGAGCAAGGAGATAAAGATTTGGGCTAAAGATTTTGGAACAAGGACCACAAGAGAGGAAATTAATTGCAGATACTCTCCATTTTCTTCTGCCCATGTATTCAAGGCCAAATTTTGGGCAATGTAATTGTCAACTTTACACTCCTTGAAAAATGTAGACTGAAAGAAAAAGTCCCATTTGAGGGAGTTGCCCTGGAGAGATTCTGGGCAGACAACCTTAACTCAGGTTCATGGATACAGAAATATGTTTTAAATTTTATCCTGTAGCACGATGCAATGACACATCAATAACAAGCGCCTGTAGCTGTATTTTCAAATGACAGATTGGAATTTATCCCATCTGCCCTCTCTCCCCTTCCAAAATGAAGGCTAAATAAGGTTGAGTGAGAAGTATCCATGGTACTATTCCCATTCTTTTTCTCTCAAACCCAGAAATGAAAATGATGTAAATGTTTTATTTAGGTTACCTTTTGTTAGGATGCTCTCTATAATCCATCATGTTCCTTAAAAATATTAGCAATTCATTCTGGTCTCTTGGAAGACAGTGAGTTTCAAATTGGGCTGTTGACAGAAGGTAACTGATAGACTATAGTGTTTTTCTGCTATTTTAGGTAAAGTCTGTTCTTGATATCACTCTGATGAATGGCTGCAAGAAACACAATGGGCAAGAGGAAAATGGAGGCAATCAGCAAATGTAATCGTGAAATTTCCCCCCAAAGAAAATGACATGTCAGGAAGAGCCACAAAATGAAATATACAATTGTCCCTTTACTTAGTACAGCTCAAGGCTGTACTGGCTCTGTGTCTTCATGGGAACTGCATAAATGCCTGTTAGAATAATCATTGTCAGTCAGGGCAGGGGTGATAAAAAACAGAAGGAAAGAAACTTCTCCAAAGCCCTGGAGTGATGTCATTTCCTGCTTATCACAGCTTCCAGTCCCTGTGTCCTTGACTAAGTTCTACAAGTCCATCTTCAGCCATGTTTCAATGCAGTGAAATCTAATTAATTTATATTTTCTTGATGCAGCTCTCTCTGATGTGTTCTCTACCTGTTTTGTTTTTGTTTTAGGGAAAAAAAATTATCTTTCCTCTTCACCATCCTTCACCATTTTTTCTCAGTGTTTTGTAACATCAACTAAAATAAAGAAGAAAGCTTTCCTAAATAGCATGAATTTGTCCTTGCCAAGGCAGGCAAAGTTGTATCGAAACAAAAGCTTCTGCTTGCCATTGACTAAGTTGGAAAAAGAGGAAACTAGGTTACTCAGCTCTTACTCTTTCATACTGGGTCCTGTTATCTCACATCACCCCTCCTTTCCTCATCTAAAAGGGAAAGTCTATCTCTCCTCACCTTGCTTCCATCTCTGTGAGTAAATATGAGTAATGACCTAGGGTTACAATAACTACTTGATCCTTCATTATTGGAAGCAAAGGTGCTTAAGCCCCAAATCTAAAACTTGAATGAAAGACAAAACCTTAATTTAAATTTAATTCAGTCACTTGCAAATAATTTTTCTTGCTCATATGTCTTATCTATAACTTTGTCTAAAGCAACCTTTTATTATTAGCTGAGACAAGTTCTTTGCTGAATTGAATGAAGACGATGCAGAATAAGAGACATGTTGGATTAGGAAGCTTGAAAACCTAGGGACTAGTCCCAGATTTCCTCATGATTTACCAATTACCTTAGGCAACTAAGTTAAACTTTGTGGGCCTCATTTTCTTCATGAGTAAAATGAGGGAGTTGGCCTTGATGATCCCTAACGTTTCCTTCAGCTCAAACACTTTAGGAATCCAACTGAATTTGCCAATGATTGCTATGTAACTCTGGTTAGTCACTGCACTTTAGTAATATATGAGAGAAAAATTTAAGGATGAATGTTTTTCTAGTGTCATGGTAAACTATTGTTTTTCTACTTAGCAATGAAGGTAAAGTTCTACACAGAGGTTCAAAAAAATAACTTAACCAAATTAAGATGAGGAAAGTTTGGCTAGATAACAATGCATGTGAAAAAACAGATCTGGGAGTTTTAATGGATTGCAAATTCAATATGTAGCATCCACACAAATACACATACACACACAAAAACCAACAAAAACATACAACAATACATTATTAGATTTTATTAAGAGGGGCATGGGGTTATAAATGCAAGAGTTAATACTATCACAGTATCATAGTAAACTGCCATGGTCAGATCACTTCTAAACTATTATCTTCAAATCCTATTTTATTATCGGCCCTAGTACTGTAACTATTATAGAAGCTTTCAAATATGAGAGTTCCCAGAGAATCTGCCTCAGGTTTGAGTCATTCTGTGAGTCACCATCTATTGAAATCATATCTCATGAGTCCTCACTGATGTGTTTACTTTTATCACTGAGTCAGAAGATACATGTCTAAAATAAAAAGATTTTAATCAAACAACATGGTATTTAAAATGACCAAAGTGACAAAATAAACTCCACCTTCATGTAAATATGGGATACACTCTCTCACAAGTTGCCACATTACCATGTGCATGCAAACATATAGCCAAGGAATGTGTATATATATATATATATATATATATATATATATATATATATATATATATATATATATATATATATATATATATATATATATATATATGTATATGTATGTATACATGCATGCATGTATGCATATATGTATATATATACATGGAACACACATATAAGGAACATACATAGTCAAAGAATGTGTGCAAAAGAGTACATCCTAAGATCACATAGCCAGAGTGCATCCATGGAAGGCACTCATGTAGGGAGCATATGTGGCCAAGGCAACTTATACCTCCATCCCAAAAGAGCTACCAATGTTCTTTGGCAACATCATTACATTGTTCTCTTCTGTTCTCCACTGAACATGTCATCTATGATACTCTTCTTATTACTAGCCTTTCCTTTGCTACTACCTGCTGGGTCCTTAGCTCCCATCTGCAAGGATTCTATAACTAGAAAGTTTCTCCTTGACAAGGCAGACATGTCTTTAGTCCACAACCAAGACTAAGAACCACCACACCTAGCTAAAATTAGTAAAAAAAAAATCCATACAGAGTTATATCCAGGCTACAATTATGTCTATTCTTCTGACCTACAGTGTCTGATGTTTAATCGAAGCCCATGTTCCTAGACAATTATTTGGCTAAGGTTAAAGACATTCCTTATAACAACTATTTATCCCCTGTTGGATAGCCTTGTCCATTTGAGGACATCTGCCAATCTTCTCTGGTCCCTTGCCCCAACAAACACAAAGCAGCTGAGTGGAAAATGGAGCTACAAAGCCTACATTGCTCCTAAGATTCTCCATTATTGGAATTAAAATAAAATTAAGCAAGAACAAAGCTAATAAAAGAAAACAAAATCGTTGTCTTCCACCCTCCCAGGCCACATTCCTAGCCATGTAGGCTTCAGCATAGGAGATATCTATATCTATATATCGGAATCTATTTATGTCTTTCTCTATCTCCATACCTATACCTATGTCTGGCTATAGCTATACTGCTATCTAGATTTATATCTGGTTTTCATGTCTATTTATCTATGTATTTATACAAATTATCTATCTATCTATCCACATCTCACATTCTAGCACATATATATGTATATGTATATGTATATATATGTATATGTATATATATACTCGTATGCATGTCTATAGATACCTACACAGATATTTTTCTGTCACCAACATAAAATCCCTGGCATTTGTAATATATTCTGCTAACACAAAACTTCTCTGTTCCCATTCATTAGATAGGCTATTGATAAATTGGAAAGTGTCCAGAGAAAGGTGACAGGATAGTGAACTGCTTTAAGATCATATGATACAAGGTTCAATTCAAGGACCTCGGAAGTTTGGAGAAGAGATTTAGAAGAGGGAAAGGTCATAATAGCTGTCTTCAGGTACTGAAATGCTACCAGAGGATTAGAGTTTTCCTCTTTGGTCAGAACTAGGAGTAGTGAGTGGCAGTTACAGAAAGGTAAAATTAAGCACTTTAAACAATTAGGATGTTTTAAAGCTATAAAAAAGTAAAATGGATGACTTTAGATTTAAAGGATTCCCTCTCAATAAAGGGCCTCAAATAAAGGCTGAATGACATTTGGGCATATTGTATTGGGGATTCTTGTTCAGGTAAGGGTTGGATGAGATGGCCTGTAAGGTCTCTTCTAACTCTGAAATTCTGTGATTATTTTTGTTCACTCTCTTCATTTTACAGAGAGGGAAACAGAGTGTGACAATATTAACTGGTTTACTTAAATACTCATATCTATGAAATGTCTGTACTTAAGCATTTCACTTATTGCCTTAAGCAAGTAAATAAATAACTAGTGTACACAAGATTATTGAATGAGGTCTTTATTTATTTATGAGAATGAACTATGGTGAAGTTTTCTAGCAGTATGGCAAAAACTCAACTACAGAGATACTAAGTTTCCAGAACCCCCAGGCTTCTGGAACAACTCCAGACCTTATGTAGGTAGAGGGAACAACAAAAGCAAAGTCTATTTTCCATAAAAATATCAGTTCCCAAAGACCCAGTAATGAATGAATACAGTTAAGAAGAGACAATGACTTGAATGAGACCTAGTATACTGTGATTAGCCAGGTTATTGAATGGAAAGAAAGCAGTCCTGTCATTGGTTGGCAAGAGCTGGCCATCTTTTCATGTGAGGCTGAGAAGTGTGAGAGAAGCAACAGGAGATAAGCAGAGACAGGAAGAAAGAAAACCAGTGAGGAGAGGGAAGAGATGAAGAGATCAGTGGCAGTAGTGGCTGCCCTAATGAGCAAAACAAAGAGGAATAAAGAGAACCAAAGGACGATGAAACAACTCTTTAATTTGGAATGGGAGATGGGCTAAGGAGATATCTATACTGCCCTGCCAGGAGCCCTTGAGAACTCAAGCATAGTATCATGTAGTACATTAGCCATGGAGCAATGGGGCTAATGGTAGAGTAGGAAAATAACAATTTCAACCTCAGTTGTCTTTTGGGTCATTGGTGTGCAATGCTAGAAGCATGTCATGAATAAGATAACTGTTATATCTATATGCAGTTTTTAAGCTCAGCTGGAAGGAGAATTCATATCTGGGACTATACTTTTAAGCTTCCTATCCTCAAATGTAACCTCATAATGTGATCAAAGACCAAGGGTATTATTCAAAATTATTATCTAAGCAGTTTCCTGAGAAAATTGATCTTTTGTGCAAGACTTTGAATCTCATTAAAATAGTAAAGAATGTCTGGTTTAATGTTACTTTTGCCTGGAATTCCACATTATAGCCTGAAAGGATTTGGTCTAGGGGTCACCTGACTTGGATTGTAGGGCTAGCACATCAGTTAAGTGATTGTGTGACTTTGGATGAGTAACTTTGGCTTTATGAGCTTCAATTTTCAATCCAATACACTCCAACAAATATTTATTAATAATCTTCTATGAGCAAGGCACTGTGCTAGATTCTGAGCATACAAAGACAAAAACAAAGAAAAGACCATAACTTCAAGGAGCTAACCTTCTTCTTGGAGGGGGTTATAAAAATGGAACGTAAGAGGTCAACACATGATAATTCAAGAAGAAAGTGAGCACTAATAAATAGGGGGATCATTTAAAGGCTTCCTTTATAAGGTGGTATGTTTGCTTAGCCTTGAAAGAAGAGAAAATTCTAAGAGAGGGAAATTCATGTCAGGGATGAGGGACATCTGTACAAAAGCATAGAGGTAGAAGATAAAATATTTGGTTTAGTTAATGGCAAATTTGTCTGAATCATAGAACACATGAAGGGGAATGACATACTATAAGTCTAGATTGGTAAATAGAAATTATAACAATCAATCAATATTGATTAAACACATATTATGTGACAGGCACTGAGCTAAGGAGTGAGGATACAAAAAGAGGCAAAAGAGAATCCCTGCCCTCAAGGAGCTTACAGTCTAGTGGGAGAGACCACATGCTAGCAAATATATATATATACAAAGCAACCCTACATGTAAGGTAAGTAGGGAATAATTAACAGAAGGAAGATGCTGATGTTAAAAGGGGATTCAGGGTTGATAGAAAAGTGAGATTAGGTGGATACTTAAAAGAAACCAGGGAAGTCAGCAGACAGAATTGAGAAGGGAGAGAATTCCAGGCAGGGGTGATAGCCAGAGAAATGTCTGGATTCAAGCAATGGGGTGTCTTGTTTGTTCATGGAGCAGAAAGAAGGCTGGTATCACTGGATCAATAAGTACATGGTGGGAAATAGAATATAAGAAGACTGGAAAAGCAGGTGGATTAAGGTCATGAAAGGCTATGAATGCCAAACAGAGCATTTTGTATTTGATTTTTGGGGGGATAGTGAGCCACTGGAGTTTATTGAGTATGGGGGTGATGTGGTCAGACCTGTGTCAAGGGTTAAAATTCTAGCTAAACTGTCTAAAATATCTAATGAGTGGTCGCCAATAAATTATAAGCTTTAGCAAGAGTTAGACTTTTAAGCATTTATTAAGGAGAATAAGAGTTTGGTAAAGAAAGAGAAAAAGGCCTAGATTCCTATCTATTAAAGGGAGAGCACATTTCTAGCTCCCTTCTCCGCCAGCGTCCAAAGGAAAGAGCGCGAGACTGAGCGCCAGTCTCTTCCTTCCTCCTCCCACTAGCCCGTGTCACTTCCTGACTCCTGGTCTTGCCCTCAAAGACCTTCCCTTCATGGGCAGAACTCCTCTACAGTAAGTATCCAGCAGGTGGCGTTATTCCAATCGTTACAGTCCCCCCTGTTGTTCCTCAAGAAACAAAATGTTTCCTTGACGGAACAGTAAAAAGAATACAATAACTATTGCTAACTAATAATATGTGAACGACAATATAGAAAAGGAAGAGAGGAAAGTTTTGTCCAGAGGGGCGATTTTTTTTTTGTCCTCATGAACCGACGCTTTGACATTAGTCTTGCAAAGGGAGGGCCTCTGCAGAGAATACATGTTACAGATGGTGTATATTATAACAGAAAGAGAAAAAAAAACAACAAAAACAACAAATCAAAACTGTTCATTTAAAGTCTCTGAAAGTCTTTTCTCAGATGTCCTCTAGGTGTAGTCGTAGAATGGAAGTCTCTTCAGGGGTTGATGTGTGGATGCTGGTAATCAGCCAGGAAAATTTCCTACAAAATTGAGCTTAACACAACTTTAAAATAGCTTTGTCAATAATCAAATCAAACAATGAAAGTTCTCAAAAACATGTCTAAGGGAATTCAGAATCTTAGTTGTTACACATGAAACATATAATAAAACAAAAATTGAACCATTCTTTAAAATTATAATATTACTATAGTCCCCCCCTTATGGAGGGTAATTGAGAAGACAATTGCTGTGATATTAATTATTAAAAATAATTTTTTATCTTTGTTTCATCACTTTTTGCATCATCTGCCTAATTATCCTCATGCCATTATGAGAAATTAAAAAATCTAATATAATTGGTAACAGGTGTCAAGGCCAAATTCAACACTGTATTTATCATGACACCTGAGATAATTATGGGGGTTACCATAAAAGAACAGAGAAATGATGGAATATGAGCATTCCCACATTTGAGCAATATGTACTGCCCATACAGTATGCCAGGCTTAAAATAGGTGGATGGAATATATGTCCATGCCACCGAACATATTGGAGGAAACTGAGTCAGACTTAATCAGATGCATGCGATTGAGATGTCCATGGCATCAGGCATATAGGAGGGAGCATAAAAGCCAGGTGTAGAAGTGAGATGGGTGGGATCAATACTTCCAGCCATCCGTACAATATTGTGGGGAAAAATAAAATAAAATATTAAACCAAGAGAATCCAACCTCAACATTTGTCAAAAGCCGTTCCCTCGGCCATACCTTAACTTCGTGCATGTCTCCCCTCATGTAACAGTTCAGTGTCTGCTCTTTGCATGTATTCCTCTTGTGATTGGATGGCATCTTGGCCAACTGGCATCTGATAACTCAGAATAAAGGCAATTAATGTCTTAAATGATAAGTTCCCATAATCCAAGTTTCATATGGATTTAAAATTGAGGATAATAAATGATTGCAAAAAATGTGAATACATCTTGACTGAGAATATAATATATAATTATGCAACAATTTCAAATAATACCCCTTTTTTTACTTAGTATACTATTACTTTTGTGAAAAATCAGAACATATTTAAATAGAAGTTAAAGCACAACACAATCTCAATGAAAACTTTTTTTTTGAAAAAAGAACTTTTACAAATGTTCCCCTCTCTCTTTTTTTTTTTGGAATATGCTTATCAAAAATAATACTTCTAGAATCAATTTACACTTGCCATGGCAAACAATTTGCCAGGGAAATGCTTTAAAGAGTTTGATCAAATAATCAGTTGAGAAAAAATAGCAAAAACAAATAACTCAGAATATGGGAGCACAATACTCCTAGAATTAACATTGTATTATGAAATCAAAACCATGTTTCAAAATTAGATAGATGAATGAATAGAAGAAAATACACGTGGAATAATAAAAGACAATGAAATTCAAACTAGGGAAATCTAAATGAATATGAACTTAATATTAATAAGAGTATTACAAAATATAAACTTGATCGCATGACTATAAAAAGCTTTTACAAATATTCTCCTTGTTTTAGAAACTAAGTATAAGACACAATCTCAAAAGCATTAAAATCTCTATGAAAATAAACCTATACCATTAATTCCAAAATGTATATGTAATAGCATAGAAATCCTATGTAACCTCTGAACTGACATTAATAATCTGAGTGAATTCAGAACACTCTTGATTCCGATATCTAAAATCCCCAATACTCATATCAATACCTTGCTGCTTACTTCTACATTTCTGTAAAATATATACCCTTCCATGGCAAAAGCAGAGTCTTGAACTATGTTGATGATTGTCATTCTTATTCAGCTTAAGTTTTTCTTCTTTAACCCCTCTATATTGTCTGTCAGTCTTTTCACCATACAAATGCTTTATAAGACTACTAATGAAAGACAAAAGCAGGTTAGCAAAATTATGAACAAAACGAGCATATCTGGAATTTAAAGAGTTTTCTAAGATTGTCTCAAAAGCACAGCCAGGGCGGGGAAGGGCTGAGCCTGAAGCTGCAAATGCAGGTAGAAAAAGTTGAGCATGTGTACCAGATCTCTGGACTTCCCAGGCAGGGGAAGCTATGGGCTTGGCCATAGGAGGAGTAGAGGGTGGGGTCTGGAGAGGAGGGGAGGGACCAGAGCAATTTGAATCAGACTTGATTTTGAACTCAGGCCTGGATTCCTCTTCCCCCACTTTGCCTCCAGGTGCTAGGGGATTAAAAGCTTCTAGAGGGTGGGTCATTGCCTCCAGGCATGCAAAATTAAAGCAACAATTACTGTTAGAACTGGGAAAAGCTGAGGGAATCTCTTCAGGTTTCTCTGAAAAAGCATGGTTGGGAGAGGGAGAGATATTTCCTTGTGTGAGTAAGTTGCTGGCTCTTTTAACAAAAATAAAAAGAAAAATAGAAAATCCACAAAAACAAAGCATTAACATGATCTTATCTCCCATTTGTCTGGTTAAACAGACTAAAATCAAAAATAGGGTAATTAGGGAGTTTAAAAGGTCCATTTGAAAAAATTTAAAGGAAAACACAGCCAGTACACCAGTACTTAGCAGTTTAAAGGGTAGGGGAAATTTCTTACCCAACCAGAAGATCAGAAGACTGAGGTTTAGCTTTCCTCTTCGTGGTCAGCCATCTGTCAAGGGTTAAAATTCTAGCTAAACTGTCTAAAATATCTAATGAGTGGTCGCCAATAAATTATAAGCTTTAGCAAGAGTTAGACTTTTAAGCATTTATTAAGGAGAATAAGAGTTTGGTAAAGAGAGAGAAAAAGGCCTAGATTCCTATCTATTAAAGGGAGAGCACATTTCTAGCTCCCTTCTCCGCCAGCGTCCAAAGGAAAGAGCGCGAGACTGAGCGCCAGTCTCTTCCTTCCTCCTCCCACTAGCCCGTGTCACTTCCTGACTCCTGGTCTTGCCCTCAAAGACCTTCCCTTCATGGGCAGAACTCCTCTACAGTAAGTATCCAGCAGGTGGTGTTATTCCAATCGTTACACCTGAGCTTTAGGGAAAGCATGTTAATGGTTAAATTAAGGACAGATTGGAGTAGAGAGGGACTTGAGGCAGGCAGATCCACTAACAGGCCATTGTAGTAATCAAGGTGTGAAGTGATGAGGGCCTGAATCAGGGTAATGTCTGTATCTGAGGAGAGAAAAGAGTGTGTATGAGAGGTGTTGCAAAGGTGAAATCAATGGGCCTTTAAAAAAAACCCAAACCCCAAACAAAAACAAATCTGTTTACTTAAAAGGTTACTCAAATAACTGAGGTTAACCATGATCCCCTACCCTAAATCAGTATCATCCAAACACTGGCACCATTAAGGCTGGTTGATTGGTCACCATTGTGTGACACATATGTAGCTGAAGGGATTCTAATAGTTGGATTTTCATCTATTTCTCTCTCCATCCTTGTGAGTTCCAATTCTCTTTTCCTGAGCACTTCTCACTCTTGTGTTAATAAATGGAGACCAGCTTTTAGACTTGTATCCTTTTCACTGGCCTTCTGAAGCTTAGTTTCAACTTTTTCTGTAACTTGGATCCAACACGTTGTGCCATTTCTTCCTCACTGACAAGTTTCTGGTCCACACCTGCATTCATAGTAGGGATCTCTGAGAGGAGCCATTGGACATTGTCCTTCATAGTCAACAGTTATTGATTACTTCTGCCACCCTAGGAGTCACCATACCTGTGTTCCAACCACTTTGGTGCTGAGCAGACTGAGTAGTTCCAGAAGGACTTTAAATGTCAAAGGAGTTTGTATTTATCCTAAAGTCAACAGGAAGCCATTGAAAGTTCTTGAGTAAGGAATGACAGAGCCTCTTTTGTGCTTTAGGAAGCACACCTCTATGGGGTAAAGCAGTGCAGCTGAGAAGGCTAATTGCCTAACTGTTTCACCCTGTTGGTCTGGGTCATTATTCCCCTCTGTACTGTGTCACTGGGGAGATTCTCATGCAGCGCAGCTGTCAGGGTCTTCATCATATACCCAACTGCAGCAATGGCCCTGTGTTACAGTGGAAATGAATGCACCCTTGACAGGAGATCTTTTATCCTTTTCTTGGGAGTACCAGTGTTGCGAGTACTTCCTGACAATCAGAAATCATAGGATCATGGCAAAAGACCTGAATGAGCTGATTTTTTAAAAATGCAGAGACTTACAAAGTGTGATTTTTAAAAATGGCTGTTAGAGGTGAGAAGAAAATGGTGGTCCTCCACTTGTAGTGTATGAAATTATGATAATGGATAAAGAGAGAATAAAGCAAAAAAATATCACTCAATTCTGGTGTGTTGTACTGTGTCATCTGAAAATATATTGGGGGTGCCTGTCTCTGTTCTCAAATTACTGGGGAACTTAGCTGGGGTTTCCAATATATTACTACTTATAAATTAGAGGCTATTGCACCAGTCTTGGCCATAAAACATTTATTAAAGCATCTTAAATGTTAGTAAAGAGAGAGCACATTGCTTCATAATTCAGAATCCTTATATACCTAGATAGAGAGAGAAGGTGGAGGGGGGTTCATAGCTGCCTCCTCCAGCATCCCAGCCCAGAGAGAGAGCATGAAAGAGTGTAAACCCCATGCAGATCAGATGAGAGGCCACCCTGACACACTGCTCAAAGTCAATTGGCTAGCATCATTCAAATCTATTGGTTTACTGGACTTCAGGGTGGTCCATATTAAAATGAGCAGTACGTGCTGAGGTCAGAGTCCAGAGGGCAGATCCTCTGAGGGGAAAGTATTTTAGGTAGGTGTGGTTTTAATCACTATTGTCTACTGAGTGTTTGAGTCGGTCTGATCTCCAACTCTACTGACCCTGGGTTGGCATTGAGAAACAGACCAAGCCCAAAATTGGGGGGGGGGTGCCTGGGTCCCCTAAAACCCCATTATTAATAATACACACTGGTTTGGTTTTACTTTTCTCTCTCAAGGAAAATGGTCTTTAGACTAAAAAGAATACATCAGAAATAGTTATGAGAATTAAAATTCCAGAGAAGAGAGGTAATAGTAAGAGAGCACCTAGCTCCTTTAATTCAGTTCAAATTTATGCCAGGGTACAAAAAACAGCAACAACGATTTTAATACATGGTTCCTGAATCACTATTCATGATCTCTAAGGGAGCACTCATCTCAATCATTCATTTATTCAGCCCTGTTATATGCAGAAGGATAGCTAGGTGTATAGAGAGCAGGGCCTAAAGTCAGGAAAACATTTTCCCGAGTTCAAATCTAGCCTCAGACACTTACTATCTGCGTGACCCTGGGAAAGTCACTTAACTCTGTCTGCCTCAGTTTTCTCATCTGTAAAATGGGTTAGAGAAGGAAATGGCAAACCACTCCAGTATCTTTGCCAAGAAAATCCAAAATTGGGTCACTAAGAGTAGAATGCAAATGAAATGACTTAACAACAAATTATATGCAGCACACTGTTTTAGGTATAGAGGGAGACACAAATCCCAGCTCTGCTGCTTGCTACCTACATGAACTTGATTGTCACAACCATTCTGGACCTTGATTTCCTCATTTACTAGAGAAATGCATTGAACTAGAAAATCTCTAATGTACCCTCTAACTTAAACTTCTATAATCAAAATTTAGATGAATCTTTCTTGTTCTTACAGTCTTGTAGGACAATCAGACACAGGTGTAGTTAATTATATAAGATCAGGCATAGCATGATAGTATCTTCCTTAGTTCCAGTAGAAAGTGCTACATGAAATTTAAAGGGAAAGGTTATTATTAACTGGGGTTGGCAGCAGGACTAGAGCGGAAGGGGCAGATGTGAAAAATGTTGCAAACGTGGAATCAATAGGATTAGGAGAATTGGAAAAGTGGGCAAATGTATTAATTTTCAAATAGAGAATGGACTACTTTTTTTTAAACTGTAGACTGGGGCAGAGTTTCAACATGACTTGACCTTGATCCCAAGCAAAGTTCTAGAATAGTTTATTAAATGGATATCTTGGGAACACTTAGAAAAGGAAGTATCAGCAGGAGTGTATTAAGAACATGCTATGCCAGACTAACTTCATTTTCTTTTTTGTCAGAACTGCTAGACTGGTAGATGAGAGAAATGTTGTAGAGAAAATATATCTGGATTTCATCAAAGCATTTCATGAGTGTTTCTCGGGATATCCTTGTGGGCAAAATGTGGGCTAGATAATGAATACTACAGTTAGATGAATCTGGAATAGTTGAGTGAACAGAGGCCCCAAAAGGAGATTAATGGATCAGTTTGAAAGGATGCCCATAATATGGTCAGAAGGCTCTGTCCTTTGACCTTGCCTAGTCACCATTCTAACAAATGACTTGAATAAAGACACAGAAACATAGAATTTGCATCTGGAAGGAAATGCAAAGATTCCCTCACTTCTTATCCCTATTTTATATATGAGTAAATTGAAGCCTAGAGAAGAGCTTGCCAGAGGCCACATAGCTAGTAAATAACAGATCTAGGGACTAATTCAAATCTGGTATTTGTTCTTGTTAAGTCTTTTTTCAGTCATGTTCCACTCTTCATGACCCCATTTGGGGTTTTCTTGGCAAAGACACTGGAATGGTTACCCATTTCCTTTTCTAGCTCATTTTACAGATGAGGTAACTGAGGCAAGCAAGGTTAAGTGATTTTCCCAGGGTCATACAACTAATACGTGTCTGGGAACAGATTTGATAAGGAAGATGAGTCTTCCTGACTCCAGGCTCTATCCATTGATCCACCTAGCTGTCACAAACTATAAATACTGTGATAGTAATTGCCAAAATGCTAGGGTAATATTTGAGGCAGGCATGATGTTCAGGATGAGGGAGGTAATAGTCCCACTGTTCAGACAGTGTTGGAAGTATTATCATGCTTTGATCTGTTCCCCAAATCTTAGGGAGGACATTTTAAATGGGTGACAGTATAAGGCTATGAATTGAGATATTATGATCTCTGAAGGATCTAAATTGTGTCTGACCCAAAGTGCAATGGGAAAATTTATAGGATAGAGAATGGAAAACTCCCGTGGCTAAAATCATCAGTACCTTCTCTGTAATTTATTCTTAGGAAGCTGCCTACACCAGGGCTTCTTAAACTTTTTCCACTCCTGACCTCTTTTTTCCCAAGACATTTTTATGCAACCCCCTGATGGCATGTACAGCACATGTTGAGTGTTCAGAACTAAGGCTGCAGTGACCTCTCACATTCACTTACATAAACCCATATAAGGTTGCAAACCACAGTTTCAGAAGCTGGGGCCTAGACGACTGAGAATTTCCATAACCTGTCCAGGGTCTTCACACAGCTGGCATGTGATAGAGGTAGGATTTGAACTCAGGTCTTCTTGGCTTCAAGGCTAGCTCTCTCTCTGATAGGTCAAACAGACTTTGAGAAAGGCTCATGGTGGGTGTAGTCTGTAATATATTACCAGTGATGACATGTATAAGAAATAGTGTAAAAATATATTCTCAAAAACCTTAAAGTATGTTATAAACACTGCCTATGATTATAAATGAAACACTACTACTACTACTACTACTACAGCTACTACTACACTACTACTATACTGTTGCTACTATTACTACACTACTACTACATACTATTATTTTACTACTACTACTGCTACTACTACTACTACTACTACTACTACTACTACTACTACTACTACTACTACTACTACTACTACTACTACAATAATGGACAATAAAGGATGTGAACTAATTATATAAAGAAAAGGAATGAAAGACCTCCTGCACTGGTATTAAGAACTATTAAGAGAATGAAAAGGCCTTTAGCACATAAAGGAGATTCTCTTTGGATTTCTCTAAAGATATGGACAGGTGAATCAGGATGAAAAGACATGAGTAAGTTATGGTCTGTTCTGGTTGTAGGAGTGTCCCAAATGATGAGAAAATGATTCACTGTAGTATTGGTAAGATGATGTAGGTCAAGAAGAAGCAACCAGGATGATGAGGGCATCTGAATCCATGTTGATTGTTAAGAAGAGAAGACTCAGTGGAATAAAATCACCATCTCCAATAGGTAAATTATTGCTATATTGAAGAGCTGTTAGTCTTATTCTCTTAGGCCTCGGAGAGCAGAACTAATATTAGTGGGTAGAAGTCACAAGCAGGCAGATTGTGTTTCAGTATGAAGACAGGGTTCACAAAAGTGGAATGGGTTGCTTTGGGAGAGCAATGCTGGTGTTCAAGGAGAGCCTAGATGACCACTTGTTAGGGATGTTATAAAGGGGGATCTTATTTCATGTAGATATCTGATTCATTGAAATCTATCCAGTTTTCAACTATAGCTGAGAGTCTAAGATTAAAGATCTGCTATCATTGACAATAGAAACTTTCCTTTAGGCCAGTCTTGAAAACAGGAAGCTCTGGATTAACTTTCTTCCTGTGATACATAGTGATTATGGAGAGTTCTAGCTATTCTGAAAGACTATACATTTCAATGAAGTTGCCAGCCTGCATTAGTAAAAGAAGTTCCCTCATCTGGTAATGAAGTTATCCTGTATATCTCTTGTCTGTACATAATCATTTGCATGCTATCTCCCTCATTAGGTTATGAGCAGGGACTGTTTTTTACCTTTTTTATATCCCCAAAGCTTAGCACATAGTAGGTTGGAGAATAATAGGCATTGAATAAATGCTTGTTGACTAACTGAAATCACAGGTCCAATCCCTATGCCTATCAGTATCCTATTCATGTATGTTAAGGGCTAAAATTCTAGCTAAACTGTCTAAAATATCTAATGAGTGGTCACCAATAAATTATAAGCTTTAGCAAGAGTTAGACTTTTAAGCATTTATTAAGGAGAATAAGAATTTGGTAAAGAGAGAGAAAGGCCTAGATTCCTATCTATTAAAGGGAGAGCACATTTCTAGCTCCACTCTCCACCAGAGTCCAAAGGCAAGAGAGTGAGACTGAGTGCCAGTCTCTTCCTTCCTCCTCCCATTAGCCTGCATCACTTCCTGACGCCAAAGAAAAGACTCCTGGTCTTGCCCTCAAAGACCTTCGTTTCATGGGCGGAACTCTTCTACAGTAAGTCTCCAGCAGGTGGCGTTATTCCATTCGTTACATGTACAAACTATGCTCAATTTAAATAAAAGCCAGTTATGCCTTTGATGTGTTAATAATAAACTATTCCTCTCTAATCATTACAAATAACATTTCTGTTTGTTAGCATTTTACCATACCTCGTTCTGGTGTTTCCTTGTATGCTATAAGGTATAAGGTATAAAACTAGTATTATTTAATAAAATCTATAATTCAGTTATTTTAGATCAGACAAATTTCAATGTCAGAATTATTGCTCTTAAAAGATCCCGATCTCTTAAAATTATTTCTGAAAGGAATAACTGCTCCTGTTAACTACAAAGTTTCCCAAAGTATGTGACCAAATTACTAATAACTCAGAATTCCCTCTCTATGATTTCTAGAGAACCAGGGAATGGCCAGATTCACACTCCACTTTTCAATATAATGCTGAGATATGTAGGGGGTTGTTGTGAATCTCTGAACCTCAGAACAAGGTCATTGTGGAAAAGTAGTCAATGAACTTGAAAAGTCTAGTTTATGTCCAGGGAATATATTAGTAACTTATCAAGCAATTTCTGTCTCCTTTGGAATTATTTCAAAGATCACAAGTATAGCCATATGGCAGAGAACTGAGTTTTTAAATTCTTATACACACCGTGCTTGGATACATGGATGGATCAGCAATCTCAATGAAGCGGTTGCTTGCTTCAACAGTATACATTATAACCCATTATCCATGCCTTCTAATTTTGTGCAGTTCTTGTCCATATTCTCTTATAAATCATCCACAGGATTCCACTCATTGTACTGGGGACCTTCCTCTAAATCTTTTTTTTTTTAAGTGAGGCAATTGGGGTTGTGACTTGCCCAGGGTCACACAGCTGGTAAGTGTTAAGTGTCTGAGGCTGGATTTGAACTCAGGTACTCCTGACTCCAGGGCTGGTGCTCTATCCACTGTGCCACCTAGCTGCCTCCCTCTAAATCTTTTGACATTATCCAGGAGTACAAAAGCTGTCCCTTTAGTTATTCATCATTTAAATTTTAGGACTATCACACTTCCTTTTCTTGGCATAGATTTCCTAGTGTCTTTTATACTAGGTCTTCTGTGTAATTCATTGTTTCTACAGCCTACCCATACCTACTATGTTCCTCTCTTTTGCCACTGGGTAATGCATAATATTTTGAAGACTGTGATATATCATGTTTTTCAGTCACATAGAGTCATTGAGAGAACACTATTGTTAGAAAGATATATATATATATATATATATATATATTTCAAGGAGAAGCTTTGGGTGATTAAAAGAATTATAATTTTCCAAATACAATCTAGCCTTTTCTTCTCTTGTTAACTTCTGAGCTCAATTCATTGTTCATCTGTCATGTCCATCTAAGATTTAAGTACTGATGGGCCAGTTCTATGGGGTATCCATGAAATTTAATGTGATGGTCTGAATAAAAACATTCTTCATCCATTAATTTTTTTCCTGTGTGGATAGTCTAGCCAAACTCTTGAGTAATTATAGTTCTCATTTAGGAAGCTTTGCTACATTCCAGTTCTAGGCACACTCTGTCCAATGTCACATGCAAATAACAGCAGTTGTAGTGCCTCACTATCTATTAGGAATCCTTCCATATTGGACACTTCAGTGGACACTTTCCATGGCTACAGTAAATTCCTTTGGCCATCAATGATTCCCCCTGGTTTGTGTCTTGCTTGGTATCAATGAAAAGAGAATTGTCAAATATGTTGCAATTTTAAGGTTAATTCTCTGATTTTAACATATACATGGAAAACATTGCTGAAGGAGAGCCTTTAAGGTGGCATTTTGTGCTGACAAGTCAAATTTGTTTCTTGAAAAAAATTAATATAGCAGGACCTTATGTATTCTGTTCCTTTTGGTTACTTGTGCAACGGTAAAGACATTAGCAAGGGATAGAAATAGGGACTAGACCAGTGATTCCATTGTTATAGGCAACTCCCATGTAAGGGACCTCATTCTATCAAAGCAGGTTGGCATCTAGCCAGCATCTACCCAGTCCCAGAGGATTGCCTAGCAAAATAAGAGATTAAATTATTTCACCAGGATCACACAGTGAGAATGTGTTAAAGACTGAACTTGAACTCAGGTTTTTGGGCACCAAGGTTAGGTCTCTAAGCACTATATAACATTGATACCTCTCTGCTGTAGCGAGCCATTTACAAAATACTGCCTGCATGTTTAGTAGAGAAGTTAAAGATAACATGACTATGAACCTATCTTATCTTAAAGTTTACTGAATTTCATTATAACTTCTCGAAGCCTAGGACAGTCTTTTATTTATTTTGTAATATTTTCCTGTAGCATCCAATAGTGTTCAATACTTGGTGCTCAAAAAATGCAGACTGATAAATATACTCCCCAAAGTCTCAACTTTTCAAGGACACTGAATACCAGCTTGATAATATTCAGCTACAGAATGATGAAGAAGCTCACAATAGATCATGGCTTTCAGCCCTAAATCTGGCCGTTTCAAGAAATGTGTCAGAATGGATGTTTCATATCTGTACTTGTTCCATCTGGATCTATGTGGTTTGGCTGCAGATATGCTGATCAAATTCTGCCCAGTAGGGCTCTCTGGTAGGTCACGGCTCTCTGCACAGACACAACAGTGGGTACCATTTGCTTCATTTAGCACTAATGAGGTTGGACACTGAGGCTACCACTCTCAAGTTGTCATAGCTGCTCTGTAAAGAGGCCAAGTTTCAGTGCTGGAGGAAGAGGACAGCTCCCAGAAATCATCTGTCATTTCACTTTATGGGGAAGCCAGTTGCCTTGGCTTGCTAGCTCTCTCCATCCTACTCCCACCCTGCCATGGCTCTTAGGACTTGAGTGTAACCATGAGCGCTTAGGGCAATTAGAGCACTTCTATACATCTAAACTTTCCTGTTATTATTGCAGCCCAGGGGATATTTGATAAAGACTGATAATAGATTTTTAAGATCTTCTGAAGGTTGTTTTGATTCTCTGTGCCTTAGAGGAAGGTCTTTATGGAGCAGAAAGTGTTTGTGTGCATAGGCCGACTTTGAAGATGATGTATTATACATTCATCTGAGAAAAAATGCAACTCTGGCAATTTGGTCCTGGTGGTGGTAGTGTTTGTTTGTGTGTAAAGGTTTTAGGCAATTCTAAATGGGTCAAGGACGACTTCAAAATTAATAACAGAAATTAAAGGGTGTTTGTAATCTTAAAAGAATAAAAGAAATTTTTTCCAATTAAAAATACTTCTAAAAGTAAAAAAAAAAAGATTGTGATATTGGATTTAATGTGAAATTTATAACACTTTCCTATATAAAATTTAATTTAACTCAGTGTTTATTTATAAATAGCAAGTGGTGGGATAGGATGTTGGACTTGGGACCAGGAAGACCTAATTCCAAATTCAACAACTGATACTAATGAGTTGTGTGACCATGGGCAAGTAACAATCTCTGTGAATCTTTTTTTTAATGTATTTATTTATTTTTAATTTTTCTCAATTACATGTAAAGATATTTTTTGAGTTCCAAACTTTTCTCCCACATTCCCTTCCCTCCCTGCTCCTGAAGCCAGTAAGTGACTTGATACAGGTTACACATCACAATCATGTTAACCACATTTCCACATTAATCAGAACAAAAGGAAAGAAAAACACAAGAAAAAAATAAACAAGAAAATAACAGAAAAGCAACAACAAAAGCGAAAATAGTCTGCTTCAGTCTGCATTCAGACTCCATAGTTGTTTATCTGAATGTGGAGAGTAAACCTCTGTGAATCTTAAGAAACTTTTTATCACAGTAAGTTATAGACAAGTTGCTGTCTGCAGGGTTAGAAGGACTTCTCACACTAAAAAATCACAAGTCTTTGAAATATTAAGTATATATGCAAATATATGTGTATATGTATATGTATGTATGTGTGTGTGTGTGTGTGTGTGTATGTATCCAATGAAGTCCATATAGTTATCTCTTGTTAGGACATATGAGTAACTCCAAGTTTTTTTAAGTTTATGGCAGCAGAATATAAACTCTATTGGATCTCACCAAACTGGAAATGCTTTCAGTATGGGTCTAGTAATGGGTTTATGTTTTCATCAGTGCCAAATTAAATTTAGGGAAGCTTAACCTCAGAAACTGACCATAAGGTGAAAGTTTGCTCTGGCTACAATAACTTTTAAAGAGTATCTTCTTAGACATGGGGATATTGTTAATTGTTCAGAGGATGCATTGACCACATCAGGTAAACCATACATCTCTTAAAATAACTGAATATTGTATAAAAGGGCAGCTAGGTTGCAAAGAGGATAGAGCACTGGACTTGGAATCAGGAATGTAAATATTAATATTGACTTGGAAAGCTGTTCAAAAAAGCTAGAGAAACTGAGGACCCAATTAGGAAGACTACGGGAGGAGAGCTAGCAAATTTCTTTCAAGAATGAATGGATGGCCTCAGTAGCAATTGGAGGTCCAGTATAGGTGGAAGTGTGCCATCTTGCTTGGACTCTGTAAGTCAATTGTTACTATGATCTAGGGGCATAGAAAAGTTGGCAAGGGCTGCAACAAACTTGCCAAATTCACCATGGAATTCATGTCATGGGGACATAACTCAGAGATCCAGGAAACACTGACCGATGTGTTTTCATATATCTTGAATCACTAAAAGTCTTGCATAATAGCACATGATGTTTTTTAACAGGTCTATGTGTTCTACCATCAGGATGTCATGTCAGAGACAGAGAGTACTGCCAATGACCCTCATAAGGAAAAATGTTTGGGCAGTCATGGAGGTTTAGGAGCCCAATGGAGATTCATTCTTCATTGGGTGTGGGAGTATAGCCAGTTTGGAGGGCTTACAACTCTGCTTCAGTATAGGTATCTTGTTCCTGCTGGCTAAATGGCTGTAAAGTTTATGTTCTGCAGGAGAGCTTGTCAAGATGGCAGATCTACCATCCAAATTTCAGTTTTCATGACAGCTGATCTGCCTTCTGGTTGCAATGTTCTAGATAGAGTATTTAAGATAGTAAAGTAGAACATTTTTTTCTTAAGAAATATGTTTTTCCAATTAATAAGCATTTTTTCTCTCCCTCCCACCTCTACCTTCCATTGGAAAAAAAGAAACTGAAAATTCTAGTTAACCCTCAGCAGATCTAACATTCATAATTTTGATGGGTTAACTAAAAGCACTCCATGTTGTTGTTTTTTCCAATTTTTAATTTATTTTACTTTTATTTTATGGGAAAAACAAGCATTTCCATGGTATAGAATAATTTTTAAAAAATGATTGCATATGGAACTTCAAATCTATTAAGTACAACTTGATATTCTTTTTAAATATATAATAAAATTATCATGTAAATTTTTTTAACTTTTTAAACTTTTTTCTTCCCCCCTAGATATGGTTACCATTAGACACATATATGTGTGTTTATATGCATATATGTAAAATAATTCTATATGTACTTCTATTTATCAATTTTTCTCTGTGTGCAGATAGTGCCTTCTTTCATATGCCCTTTGTAGTTAATTTAGGTATTTATAATAGTATTATAATAATAATTTATAATAACAAATTACTTGCTCAAAGTTGTTCTTAAAACAATATTGCTGTTACTGTACAATGTCCTCTTGAGTATGCTCATTTCTCTATTATTTCATGCAAGTTTTTCCATATTTTTCTAAGATCATCAAGCACATAGTTTCTTACAGCACAGTAATATTCTATCACAATTATATACTACAATTTGTTTAGCCATTCTCCAAGTTTTTTTTTTAAACAAGGCAATGAGGGTTAAGTGACTTGCCCAAGGTCACACAGCTAGTAAGTGTTAAGTGTCTGAGGCCAGATTTGAACTTAGGTCCTCCTGAATCCAGGGCTGGTGCTCTATCCACTGTGCCACCTAGCTACCCCCCATTCTCCAAGTTTTTAAGGTCAATGATAATGTTGTGTTATAGAGGGACCTGAGGATTGTACCCCCATACCAAAAGGTGACCTTTGCTTTAAAGAGCATCTTCTTCTCCATCACAGTTCCTTCCCACCCTGGCCAAAATATAGAAGTGCAATCATGAGACAAAGGGATGCCAGTACCATCTGGGAGAAGATGGCCTCCACAAAAACAAAAATGTTTCATTCCCTACAATGAACCATTTATGCAGATCAGAATAGATTAAGATGGAAGACAAAGAAAACTCTAGATCTCTAATGTCCAGTGCAATACTTTGGAGAATTTCAGCAAGCTGGTGTTTGTAGGGTCTGTTCTAGACCTTGGTAGTTTTCTACCAATGCAGCTCATAAGATACAAGGCATCCCAATATATGAAGTACTGAATGAAAGCCTTGAATGAATGTGTACTTGTTTACTCCACCTATAGTATACATCAGAGTCTGAAGAATATCTGAAAAGCATGAAATCTCCAAAGAAATTCAGGCTGTCAACAAACTTAAGGGTACCTTTGTTATTTATTTTGCTTTGAAGCTCCTGATTCAAATTTCTAATAAGCTCATGGTTAATTAATCTCTAAGGGATTTATGGATAAGTTATTTCAGATCTGGCCAAGGCCATGAGAGCAGGCACAATAAATTTGCTGAGTAAGCCATGGGATGAGTCAAGCTCTTCTTTCTTGCTCTTTTCTCTCTCTTCCCCCTTCAATTAATTCCAGTGTTCAAATATCTCAAAACATAGATCTGGGAACAGAGGTAATAAATAACACCTTGCTTTCTACTTATCACTGTCCTAGAACCTCCAAGAAACAATGAGAACTGGTAAATATATCAGGGATGTACATCAAAGATGAGACCTTTCCTATATAAAAAAGCAAGCTGGAAAGCTAAATTTGGTTCTTCCATACAAACTATTCATCTAGAGGTACTGCCACAGTTGTGAGATGATCTGAGAACACAGCTAGTAAACACCTAAGATTTAGACCAGAAGAATCATAAACCCCACCATTTCCAGCCTTCCTACAGACTCAAATAACTATGAAAAACACCCATCAATATACTTCATTCAGTAACATAAGCTTTATGCATGGGGTGTCTTTTTTTCTTCAAACATTCTTATTTACCACAAAATTACAAATTTAGAGAGCATTTACTGCTAAATGGTAGGATAAATGGAGAGCAAAGAATGATTACCACCCCTTTTCCAAATACACCTAAGAACCTCAGAATAGAACAAGTTCATTTGGTGAGAGATATTGAAGCCACAAAATCTGAAGACAAAGCAGCCTCAATATTACAGAAAAATAGGAGCTACAGTTGTAGGAGTTCCCCAAAGTAGCATTACTTTCATTTTATATGAGTGCATGTATGATTCTTGTCAGTCTATTACATGACTTAGAAATTTAACATCCTCTGGAACTTACACAGCTCACACTTGGCAAATACCTAGTAGTAACCTAAATACTGGATGATGGTCCAATCCCCTTCAGTGTGCTATGTATGTATGTTTGTATGTATGTATAGAAAGTTCATGAAACCAAGAAGCCCTGGGGCTTTGCACAAATCAAAAGCCAAAACTTGCCTTCCAAATAAGTTATAGCAGGTTAGGTATCAAGGTAGGGTAGGTAGTATTGGTCATGGATGATAACTCCTTTCGGTTCTTGACAATAGGGTAACAAGACTCAAGAAGAGTGATAGAGGGCCAGATGAGTCCCTTCTACTAATTCTTTTGAAGAATTCCTGTTTACTTTGGCACACAGGAGATTTACCTCCCGGATCACAGGTCTATCAACAGGTCCATCTGTTGTTTTGCCTATTAAGAAATAAGTGTGGGGCACTGGGACAAAGACCAAGTCCATGATTTGTTTAGATGCACCCCCAAAAAACAAAATTCTAGCTGTTAATAAGTGTGCCATCTGAGAGGAACTAGTAAACCTAAAGATAGCTGGATAAAGGGAAAGAATCAACAACATCTTTCCCTAGAAGATGAGGTAGACTTGTACACAGATGACCTTACCTCTGGGTGGTGATTTAGACCCCAGTGGTAGAGATGAAACAAACATGGCATATCTTCAGCTCCACTGGCCTCCCTCTCATACTGCCAAAAATTTATGATTAAACAGAATGTTGGAGAAACTGCCTTTGCTTCAGCCATGATTGGTGGCAGAAATAATATAAGGACCTTTTTTGTTATATTCTTTTTTTTAATTTATGGAATAAAACAAGCTGAAGTTGGGTACAGATGTTGTTATAAAGATATAGCCCAGGATCGGACAATGAGAGGCTCTAGCTTTGTCTGAGTCAAAGGTATGAAGCATGGGGTTCACTTTGATTTGTGGTATGAGACAAGAATGTTGGATCCCACTCTGCCTATTATTGGTATGTTTGCTGGTGATTAAAGACAATTAACAGACCATTATGATATGAACATGCCTGACTTGGTGGGGGTTGGGATGGTGGTAGAGGATTAAGCTATAATCTGAGAAAATAGCTAGAGTATTGAGTTAAGGTTAAATTAAGTTAAGGAGTCCATGATGAATTTAGAAGGTTAAGCAGAAGCTGATAAACAGAAATTAGTGAAGGGCAAGAGAGGGTAGTATCATAATGAAGCTGATGAGATTGCATTGTAGAGAATCATACCATGCCTACAAGCTCCCCCAGGCTCAGCCATCTCTCCCATATACTCACTCCAATGAGTTAAAAAAGTTTTATTGATATGTTTTACTTTTGTTTTGTTTTGTTTTGTTTTTTGAGAGGCAATGGAGGCTAAGTAACTTGCCCAGGGTCACACAGCTAGTAAGTGTTAAGTGTCTGAGGCTGGCTTTGAACTTGGGTCCTTCTGAATCCAGGGCCAGTGCTCTATCCACTGCGCCACCTAGCTGCCCCCAAAGGTGAATCTTTAAAGGAAGGATCTGTAGAAGTCCTGCAGAAGCTGGAACAGGAGCAGTTTTGCTCAAAGAGTCTGTATCTCTAGCTATGTTTAGGGAGCAGACTTAAATCTTAAGCAGACATAAGCAAAGTGAGATGCATTTACTGAAAAAGTTCTAGATTGTACAGAATTTTGTGAGGCTGTGTGGGATGATAGGATCAGAAACCTAGAGCTTGAATGGACCAGAGGCCATCTATATCAAACCCCTCATTTCACAGATGACCTTTTCACACCATTTATCCCTTTATATCCACATCTTTCCACCAGAACCCTTCCCTGTCATAAAAAAGAGTTGATCCAAAACAACTGGAATAAATGTCTGTTGATGTATCCAACATTTGGTACCTCTAGTCCACCATTTTTTTTATATTGGGAAACAAAATATATTTCATCATTTGTTCTCTTGAATAAATATTGGTAATTTCCTTGAATATGAATGAAGTAATCTGTTAGCCTCATTTTAATTTATATTATTGTGGTCATTATATGTTTAACCAAGGTCTTAGTCATGGGCATTTATAATAGTAACAAAGCACCTTCCTCCAAGAACTGAGTAGCTAGCCTTATGACAACAATCTATTGTTTCTTCTCCTGGCAGTAATCAAAACTCTCCCTTACTGAAGAGTTGGTGGAAGAGATTCTAGCTATATCTAATCAACTCTCTCTGGGAGCCACATCTTAGACAGGCTCATGTGAACACATATAGCCTACACAGGCAACACAGACATTGGCATACAACTTACATGTATGTTATTGACCCTTTCAGGTCAGGAATTGACTCTCCACCTAGAACCTCTGTTCTGACCATCCATCTAGAAGATCACATGAGTTGCTAACCTAACCTTCTTCTGCATTAGTCCCTCACTTCCTCGTGGGTGGCTCCAGTACTTCATCAGTCTCTATTATGTAAAGTGTATCTAAACACTGATCTTAACCTCTCATTTTCCAGCCCATTTCAACTTCAAAGACAAGACTAGATTCATGTTAGTAATGAAGTGACTCTGGTTGCTTATTACCTAGTAATGTCTAGATTTATGGTTTGGACAACCATATTTATCAGCATGTTAGTAACTTCCAATCCCCAACTTTGGTAAAGGCATTATTAGTGATACTCCCAAACAAGACTGGTCCTCAAACCTCAATGGAACTGCTAGAGGAGCAATTGGGAAATAACCCTGGTCAGATGGTCTTTTGAGAATCAATCTGAGCAACACTCACATAAAATAGGTATTAATTCAATTAAAAATTGATGCAGCTTTTTTCACATGGTATCAGTCCATCCAATCTTATATGTTTCTCATGACTTGATCACTGTTTGGCTTTTGCTGGCTCAGAGTGAGTGTAAATAGCATTTTTTCTGTTCTGACCAGCTCTGAGGGTCTTTCCATCCTAGATAATTATTTTATAAAGGCAAACTAGGCCATTTTTTGCCTCAGTTCTTACCCAGCCTTTAACTACTGAATGGTCATTTCCTCAGATAAACTGAGTCCTGTGAAAGACCTTAGCTTAAAAAGACCAAGATCTCCCCCTGCATCTGGTATCTTCTCCACTCATCCTGATCTATGTCCTGCCATTGGACTCTGATGACTCTGGGGGAGTGAGTGAGGCTGTTGACTTTGCACATTGATGTCTCACAAATCCAATTCACTTGCAATTCAAGACATCACCCTCCTGATGCCATTGATCCTCTTCGAGAATGAAGGATGAACAACAACATATATTTCTCATATTTGTCTCTTTCCACTCACTTTGACAAAAAAAAAAAATCTTTCTTACCCCCACCAGTACACCTATTCAATCCAAGATATACCAGCTGTTTGCATAAACCATGTATCAGAAGGATTATGGAAATCAAACATTACTGATGCAACTGTTTCCTGCAGCCTATGCTACATAGGAAGCATCCTGAGGGACTCTTCCAGGGCAGCACAAGGCAAAACTTGTACTTACTTCTACTTTTATGTCTCTAAAGCATTCCATTCTCCTTATTATATTAATACATCTCTTTTATAAAACTTATCCTCCATTTTTCCCACTGGAAAGAGGGTCAGCGACCATGAACCTCTGGATACCCCAAAGACAATCTACAGATGGTGGGATTTCAACTGAGTCTTAAAGAAAGACAGGGAAATTATAGAAGACAAGGAAACTGGGGAAACCAGGGAAAAAGGAAGAGGTCAAGAAGCAGTGCATTACAGGCATGGGGGCCAGCCAGTGATAAGACTTAGAACTGGGATATAGAGTGTTATAGTCAAAAAATAGCAAGCAGGCCAGTATAGATGTAGATTGTAGGATGTGTAGAGGCCAAAGAAAGATAAGAAGAGGTCAGGTTGTAAAGGTCTTTAAATGCAAAATAATAACTTATATTTGATCCTGGTGGCAACAGGGAATCACTGGAGCTTATTGACAGAGGAGATGATATATGGTCAGAAAACCATTTTGGCATAGATTGGAGCAAGGCTGTGGAAATAATCCCACCAGGAGATGAAGAAATACTACACAAAGAAGAAAAGGGATACATACAAGAGATGTTGTAGAAGTAAGGGGATACATGCAAGAGATGTAAAAGTAAAAATGAAAAGATTTAACAACAGATTGGAAATGTGAGGTGAAAAGAAGTGAGAAATTGAAGATCTCAATAAAGTTTCAAACCTGAGTAACCAGAAAGATGGGGGTGTCCCCAGTAGTAATTGACCAATTTGGAAGGGAGCAGACTTAGGTAAAGGGAGAGAATGAATTCTGTTTAGGACACATTGAGCTTGAGATACCTATTCAATATCTATTTCAAGGTTTCCAAGAGGCATGAGGTTCCAGATGTGGGACTGGAGTTCCAGAGAGAGATGAGGGTTGGGTATCTCAATGTGTGGGTTATCTGCATAGATATGGGAGCTGAATTAGTTGCTGATGAGATCCCCAAGAAAGATTGAAGAGAAGGAAAAGATGAGGGTTCAGGGTAGAACCTTGGGGGACATACACAGTTAGTAAGCATAAGGGAAGGTTTGTAAAATTTGTCTCAGTGCTTTCCTGTTAGCACTCTCAGAATCTGTCTGCAGATAGCCTTGGTTTCTCTCCAACAGTTGATTTGTACTAATGACCACTGCTATATTCTCTGTCCCTTTTGAACCTTTAGGGGTTTGTCAGAGGTAATGAATGGGCTGACTCCTGCCCTTGCTTCCCAAAGTTTCTCCACCTAGAGCCAGTTTGTTTGGTTTTTATCCCCCAGCCCTTTTCCTAGGATCTGTGTTCCTTTAATACTTTGGCAGAAATATTGGGAAAATCAGCTGCCACCTAATTTAATTAAAATTTCAAGTGCTTCAGTGCTTTCTTGAGTTATATGGGTGGTCTTTTCTGGACAGTGACTTTTTCAACAGCTGAAGTCTGCTGCACTATGCAAGATGCTATGGATATATGGATTTCTATTTGTAGGAACAAGGGCAAGTCCTGAAGCATGGTGCTATGGGAGATTGGGTCCATCTATGCCTTATGATATGCTGTCACTGCCAGCACAACCCCCATTTGAGATGAACCAGGAGAAGAAATGTTCATATTAAGTGTAGTATTGTAATCTTTTTGCTTGCTCATTAATAGTTAATAGTTTTTTGAAGTATATTGTGATTCTTGTAATTTCTTAGCTTGCTTGTTAAAAGTTTAATGGTGGGGACAGCTAGGTGGCACAGTAGATAAAACACTGGCCTGGATTCAAGAGAACCTGAGTTCAAATCCAGCCTCAGAAACTTGACACTCACTACGTGTGTCACCCTGGGCAAGTCACAACCCTCATTGCTCCACAAAAAAAAACCAACAACAAAAAAAGTTTAATGGTTATTCCTCCCCCGCTCCCCCCCCCACCTTCCAACTGTAATTTTCTTGAGCTCCATGAGAAGTTTCACTGTGTAGGTCCTCCTGCCCCCACCCTCTGCTCTCAAATAACAGTGGTCATCTCCAAAACTTTCTATAAGATTGGAGTGGGAAGTCTCTTTGAGCAGGCTGCCCACCCCAAGACAACAACTACCTATAAAGCCATACCAAAAGGTTACAATGTGTGATGAGGTCTGGGCAAACTGGAAACACAAATTAGGAAATGGTCTACTGTATTCTGGCCAACCATTGCCCTGTACTTTCCAACCTCGTTACACATAAATCAAATAACAAGAGATTGTTATTTACCCATCAAAAGTACTAAACACTAAACTTTGCTGCTGGATCCTACATATTGTGTGGATATTATGATAGAATGTAACATCTTTTGAGGGAAGAATTTCCTCATTTTTGTCTTTGTATTCCAAGAATCCAACACAATCCTTAGGCCAAAGTAATGATTTGCAAAATGTGTCTCAAATTATTAGATTACATTACATGCAACCCTTCTTAGACTTTGGTTGCATGTGCATTTTTAAAAATAAAACTTTACATCAGAGGGAGGAAACAAAATGGCAAATTAGAGGCAGCAACTCAGCTAAACTATTCAAAAATTCTCCTCCAAACAACTTTAAAAATGCCTCAAATCAAATTTGAGAGCAGCAGAGCCAAGAAAAAGTCTGGTTGAGACATTTTTTCCAGCCTTTTTTCCAATTTAGGATGTCATCAGGATATGTCAGTGACACCAGGATTGGGGCCAGTCCAACACATGCACAGTGGCAATGCCACAGGCAGCAACAGCAACTTCAAGAACTTAGAGATAGTAAGAGGTTCAGACAACAGGTCAGACAGAGATTATGAGGGAACCTTTACTGGAACTGAGTGCAGCAGGCATTGCTTGGCAACTATATTACCTATTCACAGTTCTAGGTCTCAGCTCCAGGAAGGGGAGGAGCATTTATGTTTGGTCACAAGAGAATAGGGATACTGGTCAGAGTTCCAAGGTAGCTAGATAGAGAGGAGCAGTTGGTGCTTGTGGCTTTGGAGAGTATGGGACTCAAGCTTCTGGCTAGAGGGGAGCCCTTCCTGTGCAAAGACCAGAGAACAGACCAGGAAAGCAGTGACTGAACTTCTTCCTAGATCACACCACCTTGGAAGCATCAAAAACTTGCAGACCCTTGGAAATATCTCCATAAACAGCAGCATAAAGATGTGTAAAGCTTGGGGCAGTTCTTCCTCACCCCAAGGTGAACAGAGTAAAACTTTAACATAAAAAGTTTAAGGTTAAGAAATAGGCTGGAAAAATGGGCAAACATGCACAGAAAAGAACTTCACCAACAAAAAAAGCTAGTATGGTAGCAAAGAAGAATAAGACACAAACTGAAAAGAAGACAATGATGTGAAAACAACTATAAGCAAAGCCTGAAAGAAAAGTGCTAATTGAAACCAAGGTCCATGAGAATTCCTGGAAGATTTAAGGAAAGAGATGAGTGGTCGAGGAAAAATTGGGAAAAGAAATGAGAGTGATGCAAAAAAAAATGAAAAAAGAAGTAATAGCTTGGCAAAAGAGGCACAAATAAATACTGAAGAAAATAACACCTTGAAAGGCAGAATTGACCAAATGGAAAAGGAGCTGCAAAAGTTCACTGAAGAAAAAGAATTACTTAAAAATTAGAATTGGGCAAGTGGAAGCTAATAACTCCATGAGACATCAAGAAACAATCAAAGTTCAAAGAAGAAAACATGAAATATCTCATTGGAAAAACAACTGACCTGGAAAATAGATCAAAGACACAATTTAAGGATTCTTGGACTAGCTGAAAGCCAGGATCAAAAATGGAAACATCATATTTAAAGAAATTATCAAGGAAAACTGTCCTGAAATCTTAGATCCAGGGAGTAAAATAGGCATTGAAAGAATCCACTGATCACCTCCTGAAAGAGGTCCCAAAATAAAAGCTCCCAGAAATATTAGATCAAATTCCAGAGCTTCCATGTCAGGATAAAAATACTGCAAGGAACCAGAAATAAACCATTCAAATATCATGGACCCACTGTCAGGATCACACAAGATTTAGAAATTTCCATGTTAAAGGAATGGAAGGCAAAGAAACTAGGATTACAACCAAGAATAACCTACTTAGAAAACTGAATATAATCCTTAAGGGGGGAAATGGACATTTAAGAAAATATAGGACTTTTAATCATTCCTGATTGGAAGACCAAAGCTGAATAGAAAATGTGACATCCAAAGACAAGACTCAAGAGGAATATGAAAAGGTTTTCATGAAAGAGAAATCATAAGAGACTCAGTAAAGGTAAACTGTTCACATTCTTATATGTAATTTCTAATAACTTTCTCATTAGGACAGTTAGAAGCAGTCTACATAAACAGAGGGCACAAGTGTGTCAGTTATATTGGGATGATCTCAAAAGAAATGAAGGGGTGAAAAAATGGGATGTACTTAGAGAAAGAGGAGGGGAGAAGAAGTGCACAACAAAGAGCTTTTACAGTGAAAGAGAAAATGGGAGGGGAGAGTGGTGGGCAATACTTGAACCTCACATATGCATATATAAATATACTTAAATGGGTGTGGAAATCTAACCCAACAGTGAAATAATGAAGAGAAGAGGGGAAGAGATATAGGGAGGTCATGATAAAAGGGAAGGCAGATTAAGGGAGGCAGTGGTCAGAAACAAAACAGACTTTGAGAAGAGAATGGACAAAAAGAGAAAAAGAAGGATAAATGGAAAAAATAGGATGGAGGGAAATACAGAGTAATCATAACTGAGTGTGAATGGGATGAGCTCACTCAATAAAACAGAAGTGGATAGCATAATGAATTAGAAACCAGAACCCAACAATATGTTGTTTACAAGATACACAATTAAAACAGAAAGACATACAAAGAGAGCTAAAATAAGGAGATGGAGCAGAATCTATTATGCTTCAGCTTAAGTACAAAAGACCGGGATAGCAATCATGATCTTAGATGAAGCAAAAGCAAAAATAGACCTAATTAAAAGAAATACTCAAGGAGATTACATTTTGCTAAAAGGTACCATAGACAATGAATTATTATTAAAAATTTTACATCATGTTTCTCTGAACCAGGTCTCATTTTTCAAATGTATAGGGAATTGAGTCAAATTTATAAAAATAAGAGCCATTCTACAATTGATTAAGGAATATAAAGAAGTAGTTTTTAGAAGACATCAAAGCAATCTATAATTATACGAAAAAAATTTCTAATCACTATTGATTAAAGAAATATAAATTAAAACAACTCTAAGGTACTACCTCACACCTAACAGATTGGCTAACATAACAGAAAAGGAAAATGACAAATATTGGAGGGGATATTGGAAATATTGGGGCATTATTAGTGGAGTTGTGAACTGGTCAAACAATTCTGGGGTACAATTTGGAACTATGCCCAGAGGGCTATAAAATTCTGCATACTCTATGATCCAGCAATACAACAACAAGGTCTGTATCCCAAAGAGATAAAAGAAAAAGCAAAAAACAAACAAAAAAAACCCTTATATGTACAAAATATGTATAGCAACTCTTTTTGTGGTGGCAAAGAATTAGAAATTGAGGAGAACCCCATAGATTGGGGAATGGTTGAACAAGCTCTGGTATATGATTGTGATGGAATACTATTGAGCTATAAGAAATTATGGTGGGGGAGGTAGAAAAAAATGCAAAGACCTATATGAAAAGATACAAAATGAAGTGAGCAGAAACAGATCATTGTACATAGTAACAGCATTAATGTAATGTTGATCACTGTACAAGACTTAGGTACCTTGGTCAATAGAATGATTCATGAAAATACAAGGTTCCTGATAAAAATAATATCCACCTCCAGAGAAACAAGTACAAATTCAATAATTCAAGTATAATTTTCTCACTATCCTTGATATCTTTCATCTTTCTTTCTCTTTCCTTCTCTCTCTCTTTCTTTCTTTCTTTTCTCTTTTTCTTCCTTTCTTTGTCTCTCTCCCTTCCTTTCTTCCTTCCTTCCTTCCTTCCTTCCTTCCTTCCTTCCTTCCTTCCTTCCTTCCTTCCTTCCTTCCTTCCTTCCTTCCTTCCTATCTCTCTTTTTTTGTACAATATGGCTAATATGGGTATATGTTTTACATGCTTTCACATGTATAATTGATATCATATTGCTTGCTTTCTCAGTGTGTGTGGGAGGAGTGGAAGGTAGGGGGAGAATTGAGAACTCAAAAAATTTTAAGTATTAAAAATAATAAATATTAAAAATACTTTTCAACAAAAAAGAGTTTGCATCAATAAGCTACATAGTGCTCAATATATGATGTGAATATGTGGGGGAATGTGTGCATGTGTGTATAACAGCAAATAAAGAGGAATATTATAAGCTTGCAGTCCTCTTGTACTACCTAACTCAAAGATCTTTTCAAGTATTGAAAAATAAGAATCTCCAATAATGACATGTGTGGAGGCCAGCCTAGTTCTATGGGACTGAACCAATGCTGTTCAGGTATACACACTTTTACTGTAGGGGAACATCTGACCAGTTGTAATATAGTTAGAGAGCTAGTCAAAATAAAGACTTTGAGAATCCACTACACCATTTTCTCCCTTGTGCATTCACAGAAAAGCTTCCTCGGTATCACCACTAGTTTTCAATGACTTGTCAGACTAGAAATATGCACTGCCTGCTTTGCTCTCCAGACTGCAACACAGCATGATAAAATGCCAAAGCTGGAAGGGACCTTAGAGATCATGGCAATTCTTTGATTACCTTTTTCCCCACTGAGGTAAAACATTTGCTTGGCTTCATCCCTCTTGCATCCTGAAATGTCTCCATTTCTGCTACCTGAAGCTAAAAAAAAATGTGTTTCCATAAGGCACAACTTTAGTTTTTCTCTGACACTCTTCATATGGTGCTTTGTCCTAGAGGTCTGATGTGCTCATGCTATATTAACATAAATTCAATTGCTAGAGAATTCTCTTTCAGTGTTTTTGTCTTCTGGCTATAAAGTCACATTTAGAATTGGCATTCTTTGGCAATGTCTTTTTATTGATGTGGCCCTTGAACATTCTGCTGGACATTTTATTCTATTATCCCCTTTTAATGGCTTTTCATTTCCTCAAAGTGTTGATGGTCATTTTTACTATCCACTGGGCATTTTCAATTGACAGGTGGAAACTTTCTTTACTGTGTTGGGAGAAACGATGTGCAAGAGCTCACTCCATTTTGAATTACTTCAGAAGGTCAGCTAATCACTTTATTTTTGTATATTATGACCCGGACCTTCAGTGCCTCTCCTTTTTAAAGCTTCCCAAGTCCCAGATTAGACAGATTATGTTGGTCTTTTCCCATCACATTGATCTAACCTTAGGATCACAGGGTCTTTATCTTCATCTCTTTTTTCAGGCTACTTTAATTTTTTAAGATGGGGTGGGGGAGGAGTGTGTGCTAATTTAGTCTTATTTGTCAAGGGAACTGACTGCTATCTAACCTGTCATCTTAGAGAAGTATTGAGGTATTGTTGAAATAGGACAATGCTTCCAGTGATGCCAACCACCTCCAGTTCCCAAATAGTGAACACTGAACTTGCAAACCACTGGTAGGCTTAATTTGAATTTGTCCTGCTGGTTTGATCAACTTATGATCCATCACTATACATTCAGCAGAACTTAACCACTCCACTGTCAGATCCCCTTAAAGCAATTATAATAATGTTTTACTAAATCAAGCAGCTTCAAGTTTGTCATTATGGGAACTCCCAGTGTGGGATCTCCTTCCAGTAGCACAGATTGTATTCTATAACACATAAATTTAGAGAGCTGTTTGATGGTCAAAGAGGGTAGGTATCTTACCCATTGCCATATAATTAATGTGTTAGAGGTGCCATTTTAACTCAGGACTGCCTGATTCCAAGTCCATTACTCTTCACCCCTCTTCTTTCTGAGTATTAATTATCTCCCCTTTTATACTGCCACCTACTTGAGATCAAGAATCATCTTTGTATTTCCCCCAGGGCCTAATATGGGGTATTGTGTGAAGTAGTTATTTTTAAAAATATTTATTGAATTGAAACATATACTGTAGGTTCTTAATAAATAGCTATTAAATAAATTAATTCATCACAATAGTAAGTATTGCTTTAATACATCCTGCCTGAGCCATTCTTTTCCTCTGATATGTAAGTGCAATTACAATATGATAGTGTGGTAGCAAGGGTATGCTGGAAAATATTTATCAACAGGCTCCCCAGAAAAAGCATGTACTCCTGACACACTTTTAAGTTTAATCTACATTAGTTACATTTTCTTTATCACTTCCTTAAGTCTAGACAATCAACAAAATAATAAATCCAACCCTGATTTGAAGTGTTTGTCCTAGGAATAGATGGTCACACTGAAAATTAAACAATGGGAGCAGTTTAGAACTGGGATCTTCCAGCCTGCCATCTCCTTTCCCACTAAATCTGTAAATTAGTTTCTAGATTGTTTGCAAGAACCAAGACAGGTGACAATTTATGAGAACTTTGGAAATTATATTTCTTAAGCTATATCACCATATATTAGAAAGTAAGGAAAAATGTTAATTTTTCACTTGTTTGTGAACCATGTCATATGAAATTTTCTGATATTCTTTCACACAAGGCACTAGAGAAAACATTTTAAAAGGAAAATGATGTAGCCACAGTGATAAAATAATGGGATTTAGCAGATACTCAAAGACCTACCTGGAGATTAATCTAAACTGATTGTATCAAATGAGAGTGATTGACTGCTGATTAGCCTACTTCAAGTTAACTAGATTGTAATCACACCTGGCTAGTACTTAAGAAGGTATTGTTCTCAGAAGCTAGACTGTGGACTTAACTTGAGAACACCTTCAAATTCAGTGAACCAATGGATTTGGAGGACACCAACCAATCAGTTTGAAGCAGTGTGTAAGGACCGCCTCTGTTCAAGACCTATAAAAAGCCTCCACAATCAGTTTGTGAGGGAGTTCCCAATTAAAGCAGGTTCATGGAGGAGGACTTGAGGAAGAACCCAACCAGGCTGGAACTCTAGGCTAGGTAGGACTTATTTTTCTTAACTTTCTGAACTCCTTGTGAATATCTGTATGCTTTAATAAATGTTTAATGCCCAAAGACTGGTGCTGAAGCTTCTATTTTAAGGCCATCACACAATATAGATTTTAAACATCACACTACTTAGATTATTAGAGAGCAATCTAGAATTTAGGATTATGGACTTTGACTAAAGCACTCCAGGTTATTTGCGAATAAAAACAATTTTTGGAGGGCAAGGGACAGATCATAAATGAGGTGCCAGTCTTACCTCAATTACTGAAATCACAGATGGCCTAGACCCATGATTGAATCAATTGAAATAAATATAGTTCTTTGACTCCTGGAAGACACAAGAAAAATCTTGTTATTGGCTGAAAGAATCAGACACTTTGTTAGACCTATTTTTAAAAACAGTAGCTAGGATATTGGTGAACTCAGTCACAGTCTCATGATGTGAGAAGCATTTAAATTTGGAGGATTCTAGTTTAAGAGGTGGAGCCAAATCCCTATGAGGGAGAGGGGAGAATTTCTTCCCTCCACTATTTCTCCTTCAACCACCCCCTGGGTATCCATAGTGTCAGAAAGACTAGAGCAATAGTAGACTGAAGCAAAGGTGAGACTGAACCAAAAGACAATGCATTCACTTGGAAGTGATAGTCACCAAAGGAAAAGCAACTTTAGGGAGCATGATCTCTTATTGCCAAGAAAAGTGTTGCTTATGTACTCTACAAAGGCATTTACCCTTTAAGTTCAGCAGAGAACTATACCTAAAGAGAACATCATGAGGATTCTATGAAGGGGGAAAGGGTTTTCCAGCAAACAGGAGTTGTGAGTTATTCTTTTTTTGTTTTTGTTTTGTTTTTTGTTTCTTTTTTTGTGAGGCAATTGGGGTTAAGTGACTTGCCCAGGGTCACACAGCTGGTAAGTGTTAAGTATCTGAGGCCTGATTTGAACTCAGGTCCTCCTGACTCCCTGCAGTGCTCTGTCCACTATGCCACCTAGCTGCCCCGCGAGTTATTCTTTTGGCACATGTGCTCTCTACTCATGTGCCTTACTCATTTTGTACTTTAAGTTTATGCCCTCCATCTCCAAGGATTCTGTATTTGTGGGAGAGTGTGCTCCAGACTTTTTAGGAAAAAAGTTTTAGTAAGTACTGTCTCTACTATATAATCTTAGTGAATACCTTTGCTACAAAGGTAATCAAGGCTGACAAATGATTCAAGGCAAGCATACCAGTGGGAGCTCATGAATGTGCACACTAGAGACAGAGCCTTTCAGTGTTCCACTTAGAATCCTGAGAATAGAAATAGTCAGCACTCTTTGGGAACCCCAGTCAACTAGTGCCAGTGGGAGTTGGGAAAGTAGCTCCAAAGAGGGTGTCATACCTGCTTATCCTGTGTGACTTATGCTATCTCACCACCATGTCAAAAGAAAAAGAAAGACAGAAGGAAGGAAGAAAGAAAGAAAGAAAGAAAGAAAGAAAGAAAGAAAGAAAGAAAGAAAGAAAAAGAGAAAGAAAGGAAGAAAATAGAAAAGATGGGGTTTTTACACACCAGTAAGAACCCTGAAGTGCAAAGCCTTAACTTTGAGGTAAACCTGTCAAGCAATTAGGAGGCAATCTAAGTCTATGGGGTAGAAGAGAATGGTTTTCCCCAGCACCTGAATGAATAGCTACTGTGCCTAACAGGTTCATTCAGATAAAACTGATTTAAGGGGGAAATGTTTAATACAGAGGAGGAAAAGTAGGAGATTTGAAGGGGCAGAGTGTTGGTTGGGGCTAGGGGTTGATGTGGTTGTGTTGGAGACAAACCCAATGTACAACTATTGCATTAAGTCTGAGGTGTGACATATCTTCCCTGCCTCTGATAAGTTGTTCACATACCCCTGGGATCAGTCCAAGGCCCCACTTCAAAGAACACTGGTATAGTAACTTAAAGTGAGAAAAACTTTGGTTAATATCCTGACTCCGACATTTAACTAATTGTGTGTGACCCTGAGCAATCAGTTAACCTATTTGACCCCCAGGTTTCTCCCCTATAAAATAAGGATAATAATAGCACCAATCTCATTCTGTTGTGAGGAGCATATGCAATAATGTAAAGAAAATGTTTCACAAACTTTAAAGCAATTTAAATGTATATTAGATGAACAGACTTGCTGATATTCCTCAAAGGATAGCCTTTTGGATATCTCAATAATTGAATAATTTTAAAAATCGGATGCTTCAATAATTGCTTCATTGTGGACTATGATTGGTTCTCTGTCCCATCCCCATGTGTCATCATCATTATTATAAAAATCATCATCATAATCAATATGTATTATGTACCCACTATGTACAGGGCACCATATTAGGCATCAAGTAATCAAGTTCATTGTACTTTATGCATTTACTTTCACAGAGGATATTATTTATTAGCTCAGTAACATATTACTTTTTCTCCAGAGTAAAAGAAAAAAACCACTTCTAATTTCCAATCTAAATAACACATGGTCTGTCAAATACACAAAGGAACATTTAAATGCATTTTAGGCAGCAATCTTCATGGCCTGATAAGGGAAATGAATTTAGGTAACTCTGGCTTTTCAAAGTCATTACACAGGATTGTTAAACTGAGATAAATTCTTGCCAAGCCCTCCCTGTGTTAGGGTGACTTCCCTAAGAGCTTTTGCATGACACTAATTCCCCTATAGACACTTAATTTCAATTGTTCTATAAGATTTGTTGTTGTCATTATGAAAAGCAATAAAAATCAGTGAAGCTGTAAAAATTTGCAAATTTCTGACTGGCTTTGATTTATCTAATCTAGGTTTGATTATCAGAGGTTTGCATAATTGAAGAGTCATTCAATCTGGTCAGTAAAAGCTGGAAGGCAGGTTTGCAAAATCTGCTTGTGAAGAAATAATCATTACATTTGCAACAGTATAGGAAAGACAAGCAAATTTCCTTTATAGCTCTGGTGCCAATCAGTCATGTAGTCAACAAGCATTTATTAAGTGCTCACCATATGCTAGCAGTTGTGCTGAACTATGGAGATGCAAATGTAACACTGACTACCAGGGCATTCACTGCCTGAAGGCTTGGTAGGTTATATTTCACTCTTCCCCCAGGGTTATCTGGTACCCTAAGGGGGTCGAGTGGAAAGGGGGGTGCTAAACTCTCTACAAATGGCTCTAGCCCCCACAGATGTTGTTTTCTCTATTGTAGGTGGTGGTCCCATGCACCCCAGTTCCATTAGCCACTCACAATCAGATTAGCTTTTACACACATACAAAAAAATACTTCAAAAGGTATAATGGATACACAAACTTATTCTTCCTAATACAAAGGAGACATAATCTTCCTTGCCTTATACCACAGTTCCTGAGGAAGGAAAAATATCTCTCAGGCTCAAGTCCCAGGCACCCTGGCTTCTCAGGTTTCCACGATGGGTTGACTGGCTGTATTGCCTAGCTTGCAATACCAGCACCAAGGTCATCATGGCTCCAACTCCCGAGTCCCCTGAAGTTCACCTCTGGCACCTGACACTTAGGACAAACAACACAGAACCAGAAACTAACACTCCCAGACCTATTTCTCATTGCAGGGTAAGGCTGGTCTTTCTCTTCTCAGCAGTTCAATTCATGGCAACTGTGCTGCTCTGGGCATGGCAGATAGGAGCTGCCACATAGATGAAAGATGAAAGAAAAGAGGCCATATGGCTCAGTCTCACCAGTTTTAATGACTCAACAAGACAATTAAAGGAGGCTGCCTATCCCTTATGCGATAGGGGATACCTTACATGGTTCCATGGTAGACAAAATAAGCATGCTCAAAAATCCCCTCAAGTGTCTCCTTGTTAGAATTTGTACCTCCATTTTCATTTGTCCAATTCTACTTTGTAAGAAGTTGTTTCCTTCAGTGTTTTTCCCCCAGTTTGGTCAATTGTATTTTTTAAGGAATTGTTTTCTTCAATTAATTTTTGTTTTTCCTTTTCCAAGCCATTGACTCTCTCTTACATAACTCTCATTTATTTTCCCAAGTTTTCTTCTAACTCTCTTATTTGATTTTTAATAGATTTTTTTTTTAGTGAGGCAATTGGGGTTAAGTGACTTGCCCAGGGTCACACAGCTATTGAGTGTCAAGTGTCTGAGGCCGGATTTGAACCCAGGTACTCCTGACTCCAGGGCCGGTGCTCTATCCACTGCGTCACCTAGCTGCCCCCTTATTTGATTTTTTTTTTCAGGGCAATAAGGGTTAAGTAACTTGCTCAGGGTCACACAGCTAGTAAGTGTCAAGTGTCTGAGGCTGGACTTGAACTCAGGTCCTCCTGAATCCAGGGCTGGTGCTTTATCCATTGTGCCACCTAGGTTTCCCTCTTATTTGATTTTTAAAATCCTTTTTGAGCTCTTCCAAGAAGGCATTTTGGTCTTAAGACCAATTCATCTTCCCCTCTAAGATTTCACATGTAGGCATTTTGGCAGTGTTGTCCTCTTCTGAATTTGTGTTTTGGTGTGCCCTGTCACATAATAGTTTCCTATGGTCAAGGTTCTTTTCTATTTTTTACTCCTTTTTTAGACCATTTCATGATTTTTAAAGTTGAGCTCTACTCCTAAGGCACAGGAGGCACTGTCTCAATTTTCTTGGGCTGGGGTAAGGGGGCTGATCAATGGCTTTCTGATCTAAGGCCTCAGGGGCTTGAGACTTACCCACTGTACTGGGGTGGCCCTGCCTACTGTTGGGCAGGGGGTAGGAGGGTGGAGGGAGATACTCCCAGGCTGACAGTTTGTCTCCTTAGCTGGGGCTGGAGGCCTAATAGTTGGCCTGCTGTGCCACTATCCTAATGAGCCAGGATCAAGAGGTTTCAGCTGCTGATCTGTGTTGTGGCTAAGAGTCCCTTTCTGCCTTGCCCAGACACAATCCACCCTGGGCTGCGCTTCCCTTTTACCCACGAAAGACATACCTTTCCTGAAGTCCTTCTAAATTACCTTAAGTTGGAAAATTGTTTCAATCTGTCTTTTTGTAGGTTCCGTAGCTCTAGAGTCCATTTAGAGGCTTGATTTAGGTTGCTTCTGAGGGAAACTGGGGAGAGCTCAGGAGACTCCCTGGCCTCTCTCCATCATCTTGGCTCCACTCCCCACATCCCATTAGAATTTGACAAACCCAGAGAATCATGGATTACACAAAGAAATGCAAAAAGTAAAACAAAAATATCCTTCCCTCCCCCCCCTCCAAAAAAAAAAAAAAACCCTGGTCCCCTCACACACTAAAGGGGAGACAACATGTAAATATATATTGTAAAAGAGAGGTAATATCAGAGGAAGGGACTGGGAAAGACTTCCTGAAGAAGGTTGAATTTGAATTTAGGAGTTGGTGGTGAGCAGGGCTTGCAATCCAGGCATGGGAGACAACTATGGCAAGATTCTCAAAAAAACAGACAGGTTAATGGAGCTACAAAGAAGAAGTTTTCATTGTTAAATGTGAGAAAATAATGGGATTTGGCAGACATCCAGGGGCCCCACCTGAAGATTGATTTGGAATTGATTGAATTGGGTGAGGCTGAGAGACTGACTGAGAACCTACTTAAGGTTGATTAAATAGAGACCACACCTGGATGGCCCTGAGTCGGGTGTTGTTCTCAGAGGCTGTGGACTACACATCAACACAAGACCACCCTCAACCAATCAGCTTGAAGGACAGCCCCTTCCGGGGAGGGAGACAGGAAGTAGGAAGGGAGGTTGGCTTACTAGCTCTGGCCTCTTTCATTCCAGGACTTCGACTTGGTGGCAGAGAGAGAGAGAGGAAAGGAGATAGGCTTTTTTTGCCTTACTGGACTCCATGGGTTATCTTTACTCTTTAATAAATGCTTAAAAGTCTAAACTGTTGCTGAATTTTTTCAGTCAATCTTAGCTAGTTCCCACCCCCCCCCCAAAACTGGGGGGTGGGCAGGTAAGGACACACATTAAATTTTAAACATCACAAAGATATGTAACCAATTTCCAATTGCAATGAATTTAATGTTTTCATCACAAAAAAGAAGCACATGTAAGAGTGTAAGAGGAATGGGAATCAAAATGAAAGATGAGAGATCCAAGTTAAATTTCAGGATGAATTTTCTAAAAGTAAAGGGAAGGATGTGAAATAGTCAACTGAAGACCTAGGTTCAACTCCAAACTCTGCCATTTATTAGTAGTGTGAACTTGGACAAATTACTTAAATCTCTCTGCCCTAGATTTCCTTATTTCTCTAAAAATGAGATGGGTACCTAGGTGCTACAGTGAATGGACCTGGATTCAGGAAGACCTGAGTTCAAATCTGGCCTCAGAAACTTACTAGCTGTGTGACTCTAGGCAATTCACTGAACCTTATTTGCCTCAGTTTCTTCATATGCAAAATGAGCCAGAGAAGGAAATGGAAAACCACTCCATTATCTCTAACAAGAAAACCTTAAATGGTGTCATGAAGAGTCCGACACGACTGAAACAACTGAACAACAACAACCAAAAATAAGGAGGGAAGACAAGATAACCTCTAAAGGTCTCCTCCAATTCTACATCTATGATCATATGATCCCAAGGTAAGTAAACAATGGAGTGTGACTTACTGAGGGAAGTATTCTAGTCCTCTGTTCTCTTGCTTCTTCCTGTGATGACAAGTTCAAATGAGAAAATGAGATAAACCCCTAGTAGGGAAGAGAGGCCTCAGGTCTTTACCTCTAGGAGAGCATATCTCTGTTGTTGTTTCTGTCACTGCTGGGCCTATTCTTTTTTTAAGTGAAGGAGATTGGTAATGTTTATGATTTTTTGTGAGCTTTAAAATGTCAAAAGACAAAAATTATGAAGGCCAGAATTGATGAGAAGTCAGATGGTGAGGAGCAGAATCCCAAGGGACCTAAGCAATAGTGTAGATATGATTCATCTACTCATCAGATAGGTGAGTGAGTATAATGAGTTTGTAGTGTAGGATGCTGTGCGTGGCTGGAAGGGATGAAGAAACAGGTAGATCTCTAGCTTCTCTTCCATCCACTCTTCTCCAAGGGAGACTAATTTCCATCAGGAAGGGAAGCAGGAAGTTGGGGCCAGAGGCTTAGCCAATCTTCTCTTCTCTTAGAGAGAGGATATTGGGCTAGAATTACATCTTCTTCCTTAAATCTTGTTAGTCTATGGGGTATAACTTTAAGATTCAAACTAAACTCCTGGTTGTTATTCATTAATGGGGAAAGATTTATATCTAAGGTTTTACTGCCCAGCAAATGACAATTGCCAAATGTAAATATATAGGGTAAAAGAAAAATAGTTTCAGGGGAAGGGACTGGGAATATGCACAACAAATAGTAAAGAAACCTGGTTATCCAAGTCAATTGCAAAACAGAAATCAGAGAAAATACACATATAAGAATATATACCAGACAATAGAGAGCAAAGGCACTTTCCCATTGGGAATGAGATCTCTTAGCTGAACAATGAGTGAGAGTCCCAGATCTCTTCCAATAGGAAATTTCCATAGTCCTTAGGGTAGCAAGCTAGAGAAAGGAACATAATGGAGATTGCCAGCTCCTCTCATGTTATTTTCTTCCCAGAATCTTTTCCTCCCTTCAAGAATATAAAAGAGAGTTGGCATTGTATATCTTCTTTCTCAAAGCCGGATATCAGAAGGACCCCAAATACTGAAGAGCCCCAAGAGACTGAAGAGAGCAAATCTCTCTTCTCTTTTGCTCTCACCAACTCCAGTTGCCCATCAAACAGGGGCAGGACATTGCTCTTCATTAATGAGGAGAGTCTCATATGATTGGGTTTTGAGGCTAAGGTTACACCAGGTGTGCAAGTGTATTTGATGAGGCAAATGCTTTGCAGAAACTATCCCATCTGGGCCTAATTTCCCCAGAGATCAAGATGGCAGAGTGTGATTCTCAGTATTGGATGGGGGTTTGTACATCAAAGTAAATATCCCTTTGTGAAAACTAAAAACAAACAAATCCAGAAGACCTTCTCCATGTGCAATGGCTTAGCTCTTTGTCCTTAGAAAAGTTATATTCAATGATTCTCCAATTTCTATCAGTTTCCCCATGGCATATTCTTTCCCACTGCCTGCTGGCCCTCTAGTTTAAGCAATATCTCACCTGAATTATTCTAATGGCCTTCTTACTGGTCTCCTTGCCTCCAGGGTTTCAATTCTGTCAGACAAGGAAGCTGTGGTAGATGGAATTGAGAACTAATTAGAAGTAAAGAGAACCCAGAGCTGATACAGCTAAGGCAAACTTGTTGGTCACATTACATGAAGACCAGATCTCTGAATAGAAGCTTAGATAGCCCTGAGATCTTGAAGTCCCTCCAAAAGGTACTGTGTATATAGGGGAACACATATTGCCACAATAGTAATAAATATATATTATTTCATTTAGTCCTTACAACAACCCTATAAAGTACGTGCTATCATTATCCCCATTTTACAGACTAGGAAATTAAGGCTGAGAGAATGTAAATGACTTTCTCAGGGTCACACAGTTAAGTAAGTGTCTGAGGCAGGATTTGAACTCAATTCTTCCTGATTCCAAATACAATGTTCCATCTACCACATCAGCTAGCTTTGGAAACAGGAGAAAACATCAGATGCCAAGGATGACAGAGAACAAATACAGTGTTAACATGGAAAGAAGTTACTGGGCTAATGTGGAAACTATAGGAACATAGCCCTGCAGTAGTGAAATCCCAACAGTATGCTATGATGGAAAATTTCTAGAAAATATTCATTCTTCTATGAGAAGAGGTGGCACTTTTGTCTTTGAGTTCAAATCCAGCTATGTGACCCCAGGCAACTCATTTAACCTCTGTCTGTTTCAATTTTCTCAACTGTAAAATGGGAGTAATTTCATTACCTACATCACAGGGTTGTGAGGATCAAATGAGGCAATATTTGTAAAGTGATTAGCACATTATCTGGTATATAGTAGGCACTGAAGAAATGCTTATTTCCTTCCTTCCTGGGTCCCCTCACCCAGGTTTCTCTCTTGCTCTGATTTTGGAAAATATCATGACCCTTATTTTAGGTTTTATTTAAGGGTCTTATCACCATTCAATGCAGAATAAAAACACAACAAAAACAATTAAAACCATTATCATTTATATAATACTTTAAAGTATTAGGAGGCACTTAAATATATCATTAAAATTCTTTTCTGACAGGATGTGATCCCTGTAAGGAGGACTCTAAGTAGCCATGGCACCCAGCTAAAATGGCATAATTCTGAAAACCCACTTCTATAAAGATTGCCAAAGATGAGTTATGACAGATTTAACCAGCCAATAAGGAGACAAGAGACCTTACAAGCAAAAAACATGGTAAGTTGCATTTTTGCTTGCATCCTGCCCCTTTGAACCAATAGTGGGATGCCTGACTGTTGTATACTCCAACAAAGTTTGTGCTAGCAGAGGATTTGGTTGGGAATAGCTAATGGTGGTTGGAATGAATCTACAGAGTCCTTCAAGGAACATGTACAGTGGCTGAAGGATTATAGTTAGAAATTCATCTTCTTCCCAAGGAAACCATCTGTACCCAAGAAAGGAAATAGCCCTACTGAGGAATTCAAGTTGGCAACCCAACTTTGAGGACCACTTAATCCCATCAGAACTATCTAAGGAGAAAGCTTGGATCATTATGGAGGATCAGAATTCCTATCTTTTAGGAATCAAGGAAAAAATAAACAAGAAAGCAGGAGAGCAGGATGTGAAAAAGGAAAAAAAAATAACCAGCTACTGAGAACTTTTTGTATAACAAGACAAAAATAAAAACAAATAAATAAAAAATGAAAAATATGCAAGTGAATTCTGTTCCTACATGGAATCATACATGGAAATTTAGTCTTTATCTTTCTAAGTTCTCCCGTTTATCTCTCTTTCTTTAAAAAAATTAATAAATAAAAGTATTTTATTATTTTCCAGTTACATATGAGGATAGTTTTTAACATTTGTTTTCATAGAATTTTTAGTTCCAAATTTTTCTCCCACCCTCCCTTCCCTCTCTCATCTTCAAGATGGAAAGCAATCCGATATAGGTTATATATGTGCAATCACATTAAACATATTTCTGCATTAGTCATCTTGTGAAAGAAGAACCAGAGCACAAAGGAAAAACCTCAAAAAAGAAGGAAAAAAAATATACCTCAAAAGTAGAAACAGTATGGTTCAATCTGCATTCGTAATCCAGAGTCCTTTTTTCTGGATGTTGAGAACATTTTTTATCATGAGTTCTTTGAAATTGTCTTGGAGAAGAGCCAAGTCTATCACCATCATTCATCACACAATGTTGCTGTTACTGTGTACAATGTTTTCCTGGTTGTGCTCCTCTCAGTCAGCATCAGTTCAGGTAAATCCTTCCAGGTTTTTCTGAAATCGGCCTGCTCATCATTTCTTACAGCACAATAGTATTCCATTACATTCATATACCACAACTTGCTTAGCCATTCCCCAATTGATGGGCATTCCCTTGATTTCCAATTCTTTGCCAAAGAGAGCTGCTATAAATATTTTTGAACATGTGGGTTCTTTTTCCCTCTTCTATGATCTCTTTGGGATACAGACATAGCAGTGGTACCACTGGGTCAAAGAGTATGAACAGTCCCATAGCCCTTTGGGCATATTTCCAAATTGATCTCCAGAATGGTTGGATCAGTTCACAGCTACACCAACATTAGTGTTCCAATTTTTCCACAGCTTCTCCAACATTATTATTTTCCTTTTTTTCATATGAGCCAGTCTGATAGGTGTGAGGTGGTACCTCAGAGTTAGTTTAATTTGCATTTCTTTAATCAATAGTAATTTAGAGCATTTTTTCATATGGCAATAGATAGCTTTGATTTCTTCATCAGAAAACTGCCTGTGGCCATTTCTCAACTGGGGAATGACTTATCTCTCTTTCTTACTGGGCTCTTCCAAATTGTTTTTTGCTCTCTGAGTCAGCTTGATCCAAGACTTATTGTCCCTTTTAATCTCCCCAGATTGGGTCCCCTGGAAGAAACAACCTTTGCAGCAGGAAGATGAATCCTAATCTTTGCTTGTTCTTCAGCTCCCCTTCCATCCCACAAATGTATCCTGGGCCCCAGGATGGGCCAGTAGGTATTATCTGGATTTTTCTTAAGTGATTTATTTAAAATCAAGATATTACCAGGCAGGGTCCACCTCCTTCATTTCTCCACAAAGGTAGCAGTGGCATATTTGAAAATAAAGATTTTGGCTAACATACTTTTGAGGGACATACTGGTTCTCTAGACAAATGAACAACAGTTTTCGTTCAAAATTCATTTGTTGTGATAAATTCATAGCTAATGTCTCCTAGTAGAATATAGTCCAGAAAAAAATTTAAAACCTACTAATTAATCTTGTGCACCTGACCATTATCAAAGCAATTTCTCATTATGGCATTAAATAAGAGTGATATTGTATTACAAAGCCAGCAATATTTGTTTTTTTCAATAGTAGGGTATTCATCTTACTCAATTACTTCAGTGGATCTAGGATCTCTTTATTGTGAATAGTCTCTCCATCAGTTCAGATTGCAACCCACCTTGGCATCCTGTGGGATTCTTGCCCATATTCTTCTATAGATCCATAACATATTACAAGTCTTCTATACATTTTACTCATATTTCTTGGCGACCTATAAGACATTGGATGTCCATCTGTTTCTCTCTCTCTCTCTCTCTCTCTCTCTCTCTCTCTCTCTCTCTCTCTCTCTCTCTCTTTCCTTCTCTTTCATCATCCACCCCCTACCTTTTATTCTGTTCATACATTTCTGTCGATTTCCATTATTCCACTTCTTGGGTGTCAGCAATCATTGGAATTAAGAAATGAACACCTGCCCATTGCCTTTGAGTCACTCTCCCCTCTGATTCATTGATGATAATGGTTATCAAAGACTTTCAACCACACAGCATTGCTGAGAGAATGTGGATATTGAAAAGATGGGTCTTGATGTCAGGCAGTAAACTGAAAACATTAAAAACACTATATAATTTCAAACAAAATACAGCCTGCTTTCTTCCTCCTATTCAATATTGGGTCAAACTAGGGTATAATAATAGACAATATTCTTGCTTTGGAGTCAGAGAAGAAAATTCAATTCTATTATTATTATTATTACTTTTAAAAATGACTGGCATAAACAAAGGAACATTTCATGAAGCCCTTTTTTGCATGTTTGTTTTCTCTTGCTATCCTTGTGGTAATACTTCACTGCTATCCTGAGTGTCATTTCAACTGTCTATAACATTTTTGACATACCCATGTCTCTCTTGATCACAAAGATTGTAAATCCATCTACACCATGATTCCAGGGCACATATGGCTTAGGAGTGAAAAAAATTGCAAGAATTTAGCTAAGCCCAGGTGTCTAAAACTTCATAAAGTAATCAGTATGTCTCAGGATAGAGAACTAGCCTTGAAATCTTTCATGCCCAGTCTAGTCCTCTGAGATCTCTCCCTCCTCTAATGTTTATTTACTGGGCCACTTTTCTGACACTTTTCATAAGTGTCTTTATGTGGTTATTTGACTTTTCAGATACATCAATTGTAACTTCCTTGATTATGGGAACCATGCCTTAAAGTTCTTTGAATCTCCAGGTACCCACCCCATGGCAGCACAATGCCATGAGCACAGCAGGCCTAGAGTTGGCAACTTCCCAAAGAAGTAAGCCAAGTCCCTTACCCATTTTCTTTGGCCTGCTTAGAAAAATGGTACATGAGGCATAAAAACCTATGCTTGACTTCTGAGGGGAAAAGAAAGAGAGATTTCCCGATTGCAATTGTAAATAGTATCAGAGATGTAGAGCTAGAAAGGATTTTAGAGGTCACCTAGTTCAGTTCTTTCATTTTACAAATGAAGAAACTAAGGTCCATAAAGGTTAAGTAACTTGTCATGTTGAAATAAATAATAGACGGCAAAACCAGTATTTGAACCTATTTTCCAACTCCTTATACAATTCCAACAATTCCAACTCCAACACTTTCCAGTTTTCCCCAGGATAGGCTTATTACTTCTTTTTTTAGTTTTATTAATGCCTTTTCTTCTTTATCTCATAATAATTTATTTTTGTCTATTCCTATCCTCTCCTCCACTGAATCTTTGGTAACAGAAAAATAGATAAGCAAAACTGCTCCATCTGACAAGATATGTAAAATTCAATGTCCATGGCTCTCCATTTTTATACTGAGAGAATTAAAGTATGTTGTGTGTTTTTTTAATTATCTCTGGGACCATACTTAATTGATCATTATAATAATCAATGGAAACATACTTTGCTTCTAGATTTTTGCTACCACAAAAGTGTTGTTATAAATATTATTTGTATACATGACACCTTTCTTTCTGCCTTTGACCTTCTTGAGGTAAATGTGCAATAGTGGGATCAGTTAATCAGTCAATTAATATTTATTAATAGCCTACTATGTGCTAAGTGCTGGGGATACAAAAAGAGGCAAAAACCAAAGAGCTTACAATCTAACGGGGGAGGCAACATGCAAACAAATATATGCAAAGCAAGCTTGAGCAAAGTACTCTGTAATTCTTAAGGTGCTATATAGTAGGCTTCTGCCAGTAGCAGACAACCATGGATCAGTGCCTTGAAGAGCCACAGGCCACAGTGTGGCTGTGCAATCCGATACGGGAGCCTCAGCTCCTGCCACAACGAGGACATTGGAAAACTGCACTCTCTGTTGCTCGTCGGTTCCTGCGTCTCATTCATTTTTCTTCCTCCAGAGCTTGAAGGCCCATCTCATCTGAGCACAAGCTGCTCCTGAGTACTGAACTCCATTGGGCGTGGTCCTTGGCCATCTCCTCCCAGCTGCTGGTGTCTATTCCTAGAGCCCTCAAGTCTCGCTTGCATACATCTGACTCGTCACAGAGTAGGTCTTTAGGAATGCACCCGTCTTGCATGTGGTGCACATGACGGAGCTAGCACAGCTGTCATTGAGTCAGGAGGACCTGAATTCAAATCTGGTCTCAGACACCTGACAGTAGGTCTTTAGGAATGCTCCAATCTTGCATGCGGTGCACATGACCAAACCAGCGTAGCCGTCTTTGTTTCAGTAGCGTGTAGATGCTCAGAAGTTGAGTGCGTTGGAGCACTTCTGTGTTGGTGATCCTATCTGACCAAGATATTCCAAGGATGTGCCAAAGGCAGCACATGTGGAAGCTGTTAAGCTTCTTCTCTTGTCTAGTATATGTAGTCCATGTTTTGCTGCCATACAGTAAGGTACTCAGGATGCATGCTCTATAGATGGCAAATTTGGTTCGTCTTGTCAGTTTGCTGTTTGCCTAGACACGCTTGGCAAGCTTAGCCATGGTTGAAGTAGCTTTCCCAATCCTCTGATTGATCTCAGAATCAAGTGACAAATTGTCACTGACAATAGAGCCAAGATATGAAAATTGGCTTACAATATCCAACTGGAAGCTACCGATGTGTATCAATGGAGGCGACATAGCAAAGCAAGCTACATACAGGATAAATAGCAAATAATAAAGTAACTAGAAGGGAAGAGGAGGAACTAGAATTAAGAGGGATTAGGGAAGGCTTCCTCTAGAAGGATGAATTTTGGTTGGAACTTAAAGGAAGCCAGGGAAGTAAGCAGTCAGAGTGGAAGAAGGAGACCATTCTGGGAATAGAGCACAGGCAGAGAAAATGCTCAGATCAAAACATGTGGATAGTTTAGTGTAGTATTCACAGGATTCCAAATGGTTTTTCTAGAATTGTTGGAAAAAGAACAGAGCTCCACCAATAGTGTATTAATATACCTGTCTTCATATAACTCTATTAATAATGACTATTTTTCTCTTTGAAGGAAAGTCATGGACAGAAGCTCTCCATCATGGAGAGGGGGACAATAGATGATGGGATCATCTGATCCATGTGCTTTTTGGGAAGCTGACTCATACCTATAGTAGATGCTTAGAAAGTATTTGCTGAATGCATAAGTGAATCCCATGATTCCGATTACTCTCAGAATTCATGATTTGAGGTATTATGAAACAAGATAGACCCACCTTGTTCATTAACAACCAGATCAAAAGCTAAAATCCAATCATGGAATTTTTATTACCACTTGAGCTTTGCAAAGCCAAAAGAGCACTTGATTTTCTGAATAGAGGCTGTCAGCAAGTCAGATTAACTACAAGGGAAATTTCTTTTTTGCATTTTAAACCTGGCCATGTGATCAAACCCAATAGAGAACAAGTGTGGAACCTCAGAGAAGTTTCAAAATGATTTCCAGTAATTTATATAACACTTTATATTTTCAATCATTAGTCATGTTTATCACACTTTTTAAAGGAGGGACTGAATGTCTATCAAAGCAGTTTCCCCTTACATAATGTTACTTTACCCTTTATGTCTTTGATAGCCTAAGCATTAGCAAGTAAAGGTCTTGCCTTTATAGTACATTTGGAATGCCATTTACTAATTCCTTTTTTTTTTTCCTTTATGTATGTACCTTCCATGGACAGCTAGGTGGCTCTGTAGAGAGAGAGTACTGGACCAGGAGTCAGAAAGACTCATCATCATAAGTTCAAATCTGGTCTTAGACTCTTACTAGCTATGTGACCCTGGGCAAGTCACAACCCTGTTAGCCTCTGTTTTCCTCTTCTGTAAAATGAACTGGAGAAGGAAATGGCAAACCACTCCAGTATCTCTGCCAAGAAAACCCCAAATGGGCTCATGAAGAGTCAAATATGCTGAAATGACTGAACAACACTGCATGTAAAAGGAGAATTCTTCTGTAGTAGCATTCTAAATTATATTATCACATATCATTCAAATGTAAATAAATAATACAACCGTCATTATGTAATAAATTAATTTATGATCTTCACAGAGATTTTATATTTATCAAAAATGGCAACATTAAAAGTAAGTATTTATTAAATGGCTATTATGTGTAAGGTTTTTTATAAATATTATTTCTTTTGATCCTCACCTTTGGGATATAGGTACTATTATTATCCCCACTTTACCACTGAGAAAACTAATGCAGAAAGAGGTTAAGTGACTTGCCTAGGACCATACAGCTCATAAATATCTAGGGCTAGGTTGAGTTTAGGTCTTCCTGACTTCACAGCCAGTGCTCTAGCCTCTCTGTGCCACCTAGCTCTTATGGCATTGGGCATTACTCTTCTATAATCAATCCTTGAATGACTTAAAAACCCACAAAATACATGAAATAGTGAATTTATATTGTTTGACTAGATTGCTTCTTCTTCTATAATGTGTTTTTCTGGTGGTAGGAAAGAAGAACTCTCCTATGAAACACTGATTAGCAGCCCAGATTTTAAATTTCCACTACTATGACTAAGTTATTATAGCTAATTTAATTCCTTAAAATAAAGTATCTGCATAATAAAATAGATTATGATTATGTTCATGAATACTATATACTTATGTGTGTGTACATTTATCTAAGTAGGGGGTTGGGTCTCTTAAACTTAGGAACAAAATGGATCATAACTTTCTTCTCTTTTCCCCTACCTATTCTGACTGAGCAGTATGAGTATATGGGGTGGGGGAACGTGGGGGGATGTGGAATTTGAGAAGAGTAGATTATTTGTATTACAATGAGTTTAATGTATGAGTTACTTGTATTACAATGAAAAAACGAATGAATGAAAAATCATTTATTAAGGGGTTGTTCTGTGTTAATTGTATATAACAGTCAAATATGGTCCAAACAAGGAAGAGTACAGTGGGGCTATTACTTCCCTTGGTCTAGACACAAGACTTCTATCAATGTGAGGTAAGATCATATTAGATCTTTTCACTACCATATTATCCATTTGACTAGAGAATTCTTCTGTGTTACCAGGTTACACTTCAATCACTCCAGCATTTTATTGAATCCTGAACTTTCCTCTGCAATCCCCTTCTTGGAGCTGCTAGAAGAGCATCCCACTTACCATCAGAATCACACAATCCAAATACCTAATAGGTGGGTATAGCAAGTTGCCAATATCTTTCTCCTTTCTCCTTTGGCCCCACCTAGTAATGGTGCTAGTATCCTTGGTGCTGTTCTCCTGGCTATAAGAATAGCATAGACATTTTTCTTATTTTTTTAAAGAGGCAGGCTGCTCTGAAAATTTTTCTTTCTCTAAAAATTTCAATTCTTGAATACTGGAATTTGCCTTTGTTCTACAAGGAAGCCTTAAGATTGGCAATACTTTATTGTAAGTCTACATTCTAGAATCATGAGCTTTTGGAAGTCATGGTTCCTCAGCTCTATAAAGGAAATTGTGGCTCAGGCTGCATACTACTCCCTTCTCAGGTCACACGACCAATCACGTGTTGAAACCAAGTTCTGCTAGAATACAGGGTGCAGAGGCTGAATCTTGTCTAGAATATGTCCTGGCCACTGTAATCTTTGGGGATGAAAATACCCTCAGGAACTCTCCTCATAGACTGAGTGGAAAAGAATATGCCAATTGGCATGTGCCTCTGCAAGGATCTGTCATTAACTGTCCCCTGTGTAGGGCTGGGAATGAATAATGGAGTAGGACTGAAATCACCATTATTCCTTGCTCTATTCTGGGTGCTGGGAGAATAAAGCAGAAGAAAATTAAATTAGCATAAAAGACTGAGCAAAGAGTTAGATTTGAAGTCAAATCCTGGGTTCAAATCCTGTCTCCTCAACTTACACCCATGTGACCATTGCATTTCTCTGAGTTTCAACTCTTCACAACCGAGCTTCAGATTACATTGACAAGTTCATCAGACACATAGCCCCTTTGTGGATTCCATAGTGTAGCCAAAATGAGCAGTTCTCCAAAACCAACATTCCATCTTCTTTGTACTGACTGTTCCACCCACCAATGCTTTGAATATACTCAGTCCTCACTACTGCCCCTTACAGTCCCAGTTCAACTCGAATGCTTACTTCCACAGGACAATTTTTTGATGCCCCAGTTATTAAACCCCTCATTCCAAATTACCTTACATTTTGTACATATTTTATCTTTTTTTGAATCTGTATGCATGTTGTCCTCCCCTTGCAGAATTTAAACTACATATGGGCCTGTATGGTCCCTTGGAAGGAGCCCTAGATCTGGAGAAAGGAGATTTAGGTTCAGATCCTGTCCTGATGTATGTCTACATATATGTATGTATTTTATATATTATTATAGAATGTATTATATGTGTATACATGTATATTGGATGTAGACATACATATATTGCTCATGTGTGTATATGTATGCATGTACATGCATATATACACAGAGATATAGATACAGATAGATATATAGGTATATGTATATATACACATGCATATATGCATGTGTATGTGTATAGTATAAGATATACATGTGTGTGCATATGTATTATACTTGTGTGTCCATTGTATATATGTGTATATAGATATATGTATAGATATATATATATATGTGTATGTATACACATCTATCTATCTATCTATCTTTTTTTTGGAGAAGCAAAGTGGTATACTGAACAGAACAGAGAACTTGGGGTCAGGAAGATCCAATTTAAAATCCTGCCTCAAATAGTTATAAGCTGTATAACTCTGGGCAAGTCCCTTAACTTCTCTGGGCCTCACTTTTGTCGTTTATAAAATGATGACCTTTGAGGACCTCTTCATCTCTAAATCTATGACCTCATGATTTTTGTTTCTTCTATGAAATTTAAAATACATATTGAATGAATGAATGAATGAATGAATGAATTTATAAAACATACAGGTTGGATTAGATAACTTCTGAGGTCCTTTCCAGCTCTAAATCTGTTATATGATAGGTAAGGAAGTCTTCCAAATAATAAAGGAATACTCATTAGGCCGTACATGTTTAAATGACAAACAAATTCTATAGGATAAAATTGCCACAGTATTTCAGAGAAGGAAGACATCATTTTTAGGGGCTGACAAGACAAGAACACATACCCAGGTCCTCTACATCAGGGCTTCTTTTTTTTTTTTTTGGTGAGGCAATTGGGGTTAAGTGACTTGCCCAGGGTCACACAGCTAGTAAGTGTTAAGTGCCTGAGGCCAGATTTGAACTTAGGTCCTCCTGACTCCAGGGCCAGTGTTCTATCCACTGCGCTACCTAGCTGCCCCTACATCAGGGCTTCTTAAACTTTTTCCATTGGTGACTCCTTTCTCACCTAGGAACTTTTTATATGAACCCAGGTATATAGGTATATAAAATAGGTATATATAACCTTTTACCGTTGCCAAATTTTGCAATCCCCACATTCAGTTACATGATCCCATATGGGGTTGTGACCCAGGGTTTAAGAAGATAGGATGTACACCATACTAGTCAAACACATTGCGGCCTAAACTAGATTACAATGTTATTGAAAATATCTAACAAAATAAATAAAATGCATTGAACATAAATAATTTTAATATGGGGTTTTCTTAGTAAATATGTGGTACACAGGGATCTTTAATTACCGTTAGTGATCCTTTTTCTATCTGAATTTGATACCACTGCTTTACACTCTACCAGTTCCCAGCTGATTGTATGATAAATGGATGTAAATATATGGGATGAAGAGATATCAGCATTCATACATGGTAATTCAGGTGGTGGATGTCTATAATGAACACCAGGATATGTTTATGTCTGGGGAAAGTTCTTCAAATCTTGCCTATGCTTTTTGATAACATATCTTTCTTACTTAGAGCCATGTTTGATCTGTGAAGACAAAGACTGAATGGATATACATCTGCCCTTATTCACAAATCAGGCCTTTTAGCTTATAGAAACATTTTAAAGGAAAGTGTAGGTCAACAGAGAATTGCTACAAAAGACAAATGTCTAGACTTATGCTCATTTTTACAAATGCCCTTCCCAACAAGAGAAATCATGAAAATCAATCAGAGAATGTGCCATGAACAAAATACTTGTCTGTGGGAAATTCTAAAAGAAAGAGAGGAAAATTAAAAAAAAAAAAGATGAACTCTCAAAGAGCTTACCATTTAATGCACATGAATAACAACAAGAATAATCCCACCAAAAAGATTAGACAAAATATTTATGGCATTTTAAGTTTCCCAAAGTATTTTACTTATATTGTCTCATTTGATCCTTACAACAATCCAGTGAGGTAAGTATCATTATTACTCCCATTTTGCAGATGAGAAAATTGAGACTCCAAGATGTTAAATATCTTGTTCATGACCCCACAGCGAATAGGAATCTGGGACAGGACTCAGACTCATATGTCCCTGATTCCAAGTGTAGCACTCTATTCACTTCCTCACTTTATGGAAACCCTTATAATGAAGTTTATATGCAAATATAATATAAATTGAATAAGGACTGCTTAAGGGAATATGATGCTGGTGTTAGAAATTTTAGACCTGATGGACTCAGAGTGCAGACTGAGGCATGCTTTCTTTATTTTTCTTGTGTTCTTTTCCTTACAACATGGCTAATGTGGAAACATTTTGCATATATATGTGCTAAGTATCTTATTTATTACCTTCTCCATGGGTAGAGGAGGGGATGGAGGGAAGGAGAGAATTTGTAACTGAAAATAAAAATACAAATAAATTTCTTGAAAAGAAATTTTACTCTTGATATTCCATTTTCCCCATCTTTTCCCCCAACATTTCCCTCAATCAACATTTGAGAGTTGAAATTACCTTTGGAGTTCAGTTTGTTTACAGTAAGTACCCTGGGTACTATCCCTTAACTTGCCTATAATTTCTATTCTTATTACCTAAATCACTGAGAGATTAAGTGATAAAATTGATGTGTGTCAGAGATAGTTCTATAACAATTGTGTCCCAGTCCCATAAGACCAAAAGGGAATACATATTTGTATATAAAAGATGTAACAGCAAGGTATTCAAAGGCAATTAAGGGTAATTAAAGGATCACGGTGCTTACCTTGAGCAAATACATGATACTAAAGCATCACCTTTTTTTTTTTTTTGTCTAAGGGAAACACCACCAAATTGTAGGCTTAGTAGAGATTGGGAGGGAACAGCTAGGGGGCAACTGGATGTGGCATATAAAATGCTGGACCTGGAATCAGGAAGACTCATTTTAATGAGTTCATATCTAGCTGTGTCACTTCACCCTATTTGCCTCAGTTTCCTCATCTGTAAAATGAACCAGAGAAGGAAATGGCCAACCACTTCAGTATCTCTGCCAGGAAAACCCCACAAGAGGTCATGGAGAGGCAGACATGAGTCAACAACAACAACAACAAGAGAGAGGGAGAGGAGAGAGGAACAATCATTTATTAAGAGCTTACTATGTTCCGGGCTCTGTGCTAAGCACTTTATGGACATTCAATCACTTGAGCATAGATCTAAAATCCATAATCATGTCAGAGGCCATGCATGGTCCAGCCTCTTCATTTTACAGATCAGAGAGCTGAGACCCTGAAAGGGTAAATGATTTGTGCAAAGTGACAAAGGTAGGCAAGATCTGAGGCAGGGCTTCAACCCAGGTCCCCTGACTCCAGATTCAATGCTATTCCACTGAACTGCAGCTCTGATGTCTCAGAGTCTACAGTAGAAATGAAGGAGCTCTTTGATTCTTTCCTTTGATTAAACATCTTCAGCAACATCATTCATATTCATCAGTCTCGCTAAGGCAGTGATACATTCCTTTTAAAAGAGATGCCTGTTTTCGTGGCCTTCTCTCTTCCTCTTCTTCCCTTTCATTGGCAGTGGTCAGAGCCTGGTATCTGTTTCGCAGGGGTTATGGTGAGCATGTCTGGGGGTGGGGATAGGGTCCAGTATTGTTACAATTCTTGCTTCAGTACAGGCGGTAGGCACGGCATCAGCATTCCCAAATGCTCCTGCATCAGTGAGCCTCGTCCATTTTTCCTTGCCTTTCATTTTCCTGAAATCCCGCAGTGTTGGACCACATCACCTCAGCCTCTGTGAAGCAGCCTCTAATTAAGGAGGGCCTGCTTGTGTCCCATTTCTCACGGCATCAAGGACATGCTGTTTCTTGATCTGCAGCAGGAGCATTTCCCTTCATCTCACGTAGGAAGTAGCTCATTGCCTGCTTTCCATCTGCAAGCAACTTGTGTTAGGGGTGGAGAGGGAAGAGGCAAGGACAGGGCCTGGTCGTCGTTCATATAGATGAGCAGTGCCTCTCGTCAAGAGCTCCTCTTTACTGCTTCTCCTGATCTCTCTATCCCTTCTGCAGACAGCTTTTCAGGCTGTCAAGCATTAACAGAGAAGTTCACCCATCACAGTCTGTGAATTTCTTTCCTTTCCCTGCAACAATGGGCTTCCTCTCTGGCTGTCTTTGCAACACAGTGCCACTGTCATCTGATCCTTACAGCAGTCCTTATTCTTTTAAAACAAGGGCACTGTCAGGTACCAGGTGGTAGGAGAAAGCTGTCTCACTTCTCTATCTGGGCCTGTTCTGCAGGGGGTGGCACTAGAGGTGTGTTTATCCAGAATGGACTTCATTTTCACACCAGTATTCAGGGACTATAAAATTAACAGCAGTGGCTGCTCCAGAGAGACAGACATCATGTCTGTCCATCATGTTGTGAGTGTTGATACCACTGTAGCCATCTATTATTGCATGCAAATTCAATTTCCCTCACTTAAGCAAGGTCAAACAGGCTGACTGTTTAAAAAAACAGATAGGGAAATGCTATTTGTACTTTTTTTTTTTTTTGGAGAAGATTAACAAAGCAGATTGGATAAATTCACCTGCTGATAGGTCATTGGGCTGGGGTCTCTAGCAGAGGTGGGACAAGGCTACTTCCTTAGTCCCACTCCCCAGAAAAGGACAAAAATGTCAAATTCCGTCAGCCACTGGACTAATAATTATTGAGCATATATGGAGAGGATTAATAAAGAGACAGAGCAGTAGCAAAGAGGAATTGGGGTTAATGATATTGTATATACACCTGAGAGGTACAGCTCACATCCCATACCACCTTTGAATTTCTTCATGATCAAAGGAGGTGATGTATGCAAAGTCCTTTGCAAGCCTTAAAGCATGATATAAATGTTAGTTCCTGTTATTATTGTGCTTGTGACTGCTGGGCTTGAGCCATGCCCAGTTTTTACATATACATTACACTACTTCATTCCTCTCTGCGCCCTTCTCTAGACTCCCTGCCCTTCTTTCTCCATCATACCTCATCAGCATTCTCACCCTAGGAAATCCCCCTAGCCCTGAAACCTTTGTATGCCATAATATCCCTCCTCCACTGTGGCCCCTTCCTCTATTGGGCACTTCCCTCCCCCTCCCAGAATGTCCATTTAAAGGAAGGGCTCAGTCCAACCATGCTCACTCATTCATACATCTCTGGATGCTTCTCCTTATTTTCTAGACTTTCTCTACTATGCCTCCCCACTTTGTCTTTCCCATTCCTGCCCCACTTTCAGTTATCTTTTATGTGTTGTCTTGCCATTTTAGAATGTAATCTCTTTGAGGACAGGGATTGTCTTTTGTTTTGTTTTGTTCTGTTGTTGTTCAGTCTTGTCCGACTCCCTGTGACCCCATTTTGGGGTTTTCTTGGCAAAGTTACTTGAAAGAGTTGCCACTTCCTTCTCTATAGATCATTTGACAGATGAGGAAACTGAGGCAAACAGGGGCAGGTGACTTGCCCAGGGTCACAAAGCTAGTAAGTATCTGAGGTAAAATTTGTACTCAGGATGATGAGACTTCTTGACTTCAAGCCACTGCACCACCCAGCTGCTCTCTTGTAACAAGTTCAATCAAGCAAAACAAATCAATGCACCTGACATATCTGAAGATGTATGCTGCATTCCGCATTTATGGTCCACCACCTCTCTGCCAAAGTCACAGATGATCTCTATGTTTGCCAGAATCCTGAAATCTTTTGAGATTGTTTTCTTTTCCATTATTGAAGAGCACATAATGATGATGCAGAGATTCTAAATTAAGCTGCAATTGCATTTTGCTATCTCCTAACCCAGCTTTTTTAAAAGCTTTATTGATGGCTTTTGTCTTTTAAAACCACACTCATTTCTTGATAGATACTGGCTTACCCTACATACTCACAAAGCAAGCTTCCCTTGCAATAAAGAAAAACAAGCTGACCCAGCAATCCTGTCTGTCAGCTGCTGTGACATTTAGCATCTGAATTCCCTGGCCCCATCTCTACTGAGAAGGGGGAATTGTTTTCCATTACCCTTCATCTGGAAACAATATTGGTCATAGACTTTAATTTGAGTTCAGATGTGTTGTTTTAACTCACATCACCCTAATCATTGTGGATTATTCGCCTTTGCTCATTCTGCCTCAGTTTATACAAGTCTTTCCATGTTTCAATTAATTTGTCACAATCTTGGCTACCTAGAGTACAATAATAATCAACAACATTCTTATAGAGTGGGATCACAGAACCATGGCTGGAAGGGATTCTAGAGATAATGTAGTCTAAAATATTCTTTTTTTTTTAAGTGAGACAATTTGGGTTAAGTGACTTGCCCAGGGTCACACAGCTAGTAAGTGTTAAGTGTCTGAGGCTGGATTTGAACTCAGGTCCTCCTGACTCCAGTGCTCTATCCACTGCGCCACCTAGCTGCACCTAAAATATTTTTTATCATTTTAAGGTAAGCTCCATTTATTCCTATTCCTTCTAGTGGAATGGGTGCTGTCAAAGGCTCTTTCTGCATCTACTGAGATAATCATATGTTTTTGTTGGCTTTGTTATTGATTTGATCAGTTATGCTGATAGTTTTTTCCCCTTCATTTTCAAAAGGACCAATGGCATGACAACATTGGGGTCAGACTATGGTGTGTTCAGCCTATGGTTGATCAGTCTTATACAAATTTGGAAGACTCTACCACAGGTTGGGCACAAGTTAGGACATTAGGACATTTAGTATGGAGATGTCTGGATTTGTGCAGCAGTATATAAGCGACAAAGGATCTAGGCATCCTCAACATAAAAGTAGGAATCGTATGAGAGCTAGGCAGAACCTTGGTATACTGACTACAGTTATTAGACGCCTCCTGCCATTGTTTGAAGAACACCATTCCTGAGGTAACCATCACTTGGATGTATCCAAAATTGGATGCATACTGCTATATAGAGTAAATCCTTGATTTCTCTTGTCCATCTTTGGGTCTCTCATTTGGGGCTGCTTGGCTTCCATTGTGAATTAAAATGTGCCCATAATAAAGGCCAATTTTCTTTTTAGCACTTCTTGAAGGCCTCTAAGTTCTAAAACAGTACCAATGGATATATGCATTTTGTGTGAAATAGATAGATGAATAGATAGGTGATAGATAGATAGATGATAGAAATAGAAGAACTATTAAGTGCTTACAATGTCAGGTATTCTGTTAAGCACTAAAGATTCAAGACAAGAAAACAAAGCAGTTCCTACTCTCAAGGAACTTACATTCTTATGGGGGATGGGAGATAATACCTTAAGAAGAACTGCAAAGTGTAGTTAGGGAAGGGAAACTTGTGGGGACAGTGATGTTATCTAGGGGGTGAAGTGATTTTTTTTTTAATCTTGAGAGGTAAGTGTTCTTATTATTCCCATTTGAAAGATGAAGAAACTGAAGATGAGAGGTCACTTGACTTGCCAAAGGTCACAGAGACAGTAATTGTCTGGAGCAGGATTTAAACTCAGATTTCTCTCATTCCAAGCCCAGAATCCTATCTACTGTACCACTTAACTGCCTACCAGATATAAATCAGTATTTCTGAACTGTTTGAAATTTGCAGAACATTTCAAAAAAATATTTAAAAGGGAAAGGAAAGGAAAATGCAAGTTACATAGCAAGAGAGAATCTACTGGTAAAATTTTGTACAGAATAATGAAATCTTATGATTTAACCATGGACATTCAAAACAATACCAGAAAAGATCCTGAAGAAGTAATAGACTAATATTTCCCTTAGACATTAGATATAGTATATTTTATTTCTCATTTCACAAAGACCGGTGCACAAATAGGTGCCCAATAAATATTTATTGAGATGATTTATCTATGTCATTTTATGCTCAGTGAGAAAATTAATCTGCGTAATTTTAAAATAATTAAGGGAGCAAATTTATTGTTGCTAGTCTTAATCAACACAGTTATCCTTTCCCCACATCATGTGGGTTAGGGGTGTAGTGCCATGGCAATCTGGAAAATTTGCATAAATTTTTTGAACCTCCCTTTATACCAGAGAAGATGACTTAATTTTTCTTTTACAGGGTGTTTACAGTAAAATAAGATAAAAGATATTGATATGATATAGAACTATACATATATTTTAGGCATTTTTGAGTTTCTAAACTTTTTATGTGTTGTCTTCTGGCCTTTGCATGTCATCTTCAGTTTCCACAAAATTCATAAAATATTCCCATTTAATTTCTTATGCCAACCCACAATATATTGAAACCATGATGAAGAAAGTCGTGATGTGGAAGGGATAACTATAGTCTTAATCAATAACAGTAACATGAACCAAAAAATTGGTGGTTTGTTCTCTTACAAAGATAAAATACTAAATTTGACATTTAGCTTCCACATCATTGTTTTCATGATCCTCTTTCTTGCTTTCTGATTGTTTTTTTCTCCTTAGTTTTAGTACATTCCACTTTCTTATCCTGAGTTTATCCCTAAGGCTATTCCCCTGGCTCAATTTTTCCTCTCTTCCCCCTGGTGATCCCAGCACTTGTATGGCCTCAGTGTGTAGGGCTTCAGTACACAGGGAAATCTTATGTAGACAACTTTAACACATCCAACCTTGAGGTCCATTATTAGATTGCAAACTTTTGCTGGACATCTTCATCTGGATATTCCTCTGAAACCTAAAACTCAACTTATCCAAAATACTCATCATTTTCTTCCCCAAACCTGTTTCTCTACTCAAATTCTTTATTTCCATTTATGGTACTACTTTTTTATCTATCAACTAGGTGGAAAATGTTAGATTCTTCTTTGACCCATATGGCCAGCATTCAAGCTACGGCCAAATCCTACTGATTCTGTTTCCAAAAGGGCTCTCAAATCTACCCCCTACTTTCTACTCCTAGTATTGACTAATCAACTTAGACCCTAATTTGTCACCTTTCACCTGGACTTTCATAATAGCTTCCTAACTGTTCTCTAGGTCTCTGGTTTCTGCACTCTCTACTATATACCTTTCACACTTCTGCCAAAGTAATTGAACAAAACTGATTATGTCACTATCTTGCTTAAAAAATTTCCATTGTTTCCTATTTCCAACAAAACAAAGAAACAAAGAAACCAAAAAAAAATGTATAGGCTGGTTCCAATTTACCTTTCCAATCTTATTATATACAGTTCCCATTCACTCAATCTTTGTTATAATAATTTTTTAAATTATGAAGATGATCATATATTTATATAGTACATTAATGTGTGCAGTCTTATAATTTTTTTAAATATAAAAATCTACATGAATTTTTATTTATAAAATACAATTTGTTTTAATATTAAATTTATATAAATTTTATTTATAAGCTGATTAAATTTTATTTTGATAATGTTTATGTTGTTATACATAAAATTATAACACTATAAAATATAAATTTATAAATCTGGGGAATTTATAAAATTTCTAAAATATTATAAAACTTATTAAAATGTATAAATATGATCTCATGTTGTGCTTACAAAAACACTGGGAGATAGGTACTTTTATTATCTTCATTTTACAAATGAGGATACTGAGGCATAAAAAGAATAGGTGACTTGTCCAGGATCACACAGTTAGTAACTGTCTTGAGACAAGACTTAAACTCAGGTCTTCTTGATTCCATGCCAGACTTATAATCAATGTTCAATGTAATTGCCAAAGTAAACTAAGGACTATGCTCTGCTGTCATTTTACCTTCTTTAGCCTGCACACATTTATATACATATTGCCTATTTTTGAGGTGGTTACTTTCCCCATTTTTTCTTACTGAAATCTTTCACATGTTCAAGAGCTCCTTAGGTGCCACTGCCTTCACAGTTAAAAGAAGTCCCTCCCACCACATTTCATCCCTTTCAGATAACTCATGTGTTTTTGTCAATTTAACTTGCATTATATTGATTTGGGTACATGCCTCACCCGCCTATTAAACTGTAAGCTTCTTGAGAATTGGGACTGTATTATTTTTCATTTTTGTATCCATACTAGCCACTAGAGAGCCTTGTCAGAGACACTAATAAAGGCTTATAAAATTGAATTTTTATATTAATTTTGTTTTCACTGAATCAAGAGAGTCAAAGGCACCTGGGAGTGTGACCCAGATTAGGCCCATACCTCTGAGCAGGAAGATGCCTAAAACCATCCCTGAAGATGTATATAACCATGAAGAAATAAACCAATGAAGGATCAAGTATTTTTCTTTTTATTTCCTACCAACAACTTAAAGCCAACCATGTAATTGAATGAATTAACTGTGTGTTGACTCAAAGGGACATAAAAATGATACCTGTACTTTATGCTCCAGGATTTTTCATGCACAGTGAGGTTCCTTCAAATCATGCTATGCACTCCTTGGCCTCTTTGCTTAGATAAATATGTAATCAATTTAAGAAGGCTGTGAAGATTTAAGTAATAGAGGAACTCATAGATTGGGGTAACTAGATAGCACAATGGATAGAGTGCCTGTCCTTGAGTAAGGAAAGCCTGAGTTCAAATCTGGCCTCAGACACTTACTAGCTGAGTGATCTTGGGCAATTCACCTAAACCTATGTACCTCAGTTTCCTCATCTTTAAAATGAGCTAGAGAAGGAAATGGCAAACCATTCCAGTATCTTCACCAAGAACACCCCAAATGGACTCATGAAGACTTAGACACAACTGAAAAATGACTGAACAACAAGAAAACCCATAGATTAGTAATATGAACTTGAACATAATGACTTGAGGTGGAAGTCACTGAGATAGAAAGACTTAATATCTGTCCCACAAGAACTTACCAAACATCTCCACTACAGGCTTGAGATATAAGAAGTACGAAAATTGGTCCCTGCCTTCGGGGATCTCACACCCTTCTGAAAGATATAATATGTAAATAGATTTTGCTTAATTTTCAGTTTTACAGATTTGCAATGCCCCTGTCATTGGAAGTATGTTTTTCTTTGAAATTACCTTTAAAATTCAATTGATTAAATGCCCTGTATTCATATGAACAAAATACATTATGCTCCCTCTACATTGTAAACAGTTTAAAAGACTCGATTCAATAATTTTTTGAAACATGCCAGGTAGAATAAGGAACACAATTGATCATTCTTAATTTTTAAAAAAAATATATACATTATTTTGATTTTCATCAGAGCTTTTTGCAAGTAAACAGGCAGAAAATGCTATGATACACAGCATTGAAAATTTCATATTTATATTCAACTAAAAATTTAATTTATGCTCACTACTCTCCTCTTGTGCTTACTGGTCCAAGTCAAAACACTATCTATGAAGATATAGGTGAAGACCTTATCATTTATCTATGAAGATGATACTATTGATGCACACTCAGTGGGATCTATGCCCAGTTCTTTTTCCAGTTCTGGTTAGGATTTCATTTTCAGTTATTCATACAATTCCCCATTGTGAACAACAACAAACCTTTATAAGGTGAACATTTAGGGTTAGGAGGGCAGTCTGGGAACATGGTATAGAGGACTTCGTGGATTTTGTTTTTATTGTTATTTATTGTTATTTCTATTCTATGGTAATTGGCTTATAACTAAACCTATGACCTTGGTCTCATTAATACCATGTTCTAACCAGCTAAGATGAAAATGTCATTCTGCATTATTCATATCATGGAAAACACTGGCTCACAAAGTATTACTTATAATTCTCAAGAAATGTCTTGGGTGAAAGGGTAAAAGTCTCAAATTCTACTGCTTTTAAGTAATTTACTTGTCCCCAAGGCCTCTAAGAATAGGTGGTTCAGAATCCTGAGAAGCTGGTGGAGCATGAGGTAATCTAGGTGCTCTCTCATTAAAATTAATAAGAAAAATGCACCAATGTGGAATAATGATAGTAATGACAAAATTTGACAAAACATACTTGAGAGAAAAATAAATAACTATAGAAGCACATTCTTGGTGTCCTCATTCCCTTCAGGGCCCCACTCACAAGACATGAGTCTCAGGAATCAAACCTTCCTTAAGGTTATAAAAAAAGAAAAGAGGATATGGATGTATGGAGCCAAGGGGAGAAGAAAGTGCAGAACTGAGGAGACAGAAGCAGAATAGGGTTGGTTACAAGTATTTAATACTATATTGGAAGATATAGCAGAAGGAATGAGATACAGTTGAAAAAGTTTCTCATATTGTCACCTGAACATTAGTTTGGAAAAGCCTTCTCCAAAACCTCAGCCAAGTACTTAGAATTGGGAAACAGCGATAAGGGCCACAAGAACTCTACATACTCTACTATCTTTTGCCACTGGCTTTGTTTGTAGCTGTTTTCACTTTTTTTTTTCTTCTTCTAAGTTTATGTCTTGATCTTCCCTGCCACCACAGTAGCTTTTATGGTAAAAATCTTTTGTTTTTGTTGTTGTTTGCTCATTTTATTAGCCTTTTTCTTCATTTTCAATTTTAGGTTAAAGCTGGGCACCGCTCACCTGAGGGTGAGGAGGCACTGTGCCATGCTATGTGCTTTTTTTTCAAGGAATTGATACAAAGGTAATCCATCAGAACCAGGAAAATATTGTACACAGTAATGGTAATATTGTATAATGATCACCTGTGAATGAGAGCTATTCTCTGCAGTAGAGCAATTTGAGATAATTTTGAAGGACCTATGATGAAAATTACTATCCACCACCAGAGAAAGAATTGATAAAGTCTGAATGCATATCATAGCATACTTTTTAAAACTATTTTTGTTTGTTTTTTCCTTTACAATGTGACTAATATGGAAATTTGTTTTGCATGACTGTACTTGTATTATTACCTATATTATTGCTTGATATCTTAGGGAGGGGGAAGAGGTGAGAGGGAGGATGAGAATTAGAAACTCAAAATTTAAAAATAAAGAATGTTAGAATTTTTTGCTTGCAATAGGAAAAATATTTAAGAATTTTTTTCAAAAAGAAGCAAACAACAGTAATAAAATTCATTTGAAATAGCATAAAATATAGAATCACAAGGGAAATTATAAGCAAAAGTATGAAAGAGGAGAACATAGTAGTAATAGACTTCGAGCTATATTATAAAGCAGCAGTCATCAAAGCTATTTGGTTCTGAAATTCCAAAGCTCTCAGGTCAAGGAGAAAACATTGCAAGGTGCCAAAAAGAAAGAATTCAAGTACAGTGGTGCCCCAGTCAGGATAGCACAAGATCTAGCAGCTTCTACATTAAAGGACCGGAGAGCATGGAATATGATATTCCAGAAGCAAAGGAATTGGTATTACAACGAAGAATCACCTACCCAGCAAAACTGATCATAATCCTTCAGAGGAAAAAATGGGAATTTAATGAAAAAAGAGGACTTTCAGATATCTGTGATGAAAAGACCTGAACTGAATGGCAAATTTTACTTTCAAATAAAAGACCCTAGAGAACCATAAAAAATTGGAGTTGGGGGGACATACCTGTGGTTGTACAGTGGGTGAGTGTTTTGTTTCTGAGACTGGGTTTTGGCTGGGATCCCCCTGGGTCTAGGGTGGATGCTTTGTCTACTGTGTCACCTAGCTTCCCCATGATGACATCTTTAGGATTAAATTGAGGGGTGAGGGGAAGGCACTGGGGGCGGGGGAAGGGCAAAGGTGAAATCCAACATGAAAGAAACAGGAAAGGGCTATGTGGAGTGGGGGAAGAAATGGAGGAGAAGCAGGGCAATAAATGAATTTAGCACTCATCAGAAAAGGCTCAAAGACCCTAAACTCATCAAAGTTGACTTAAGGAGGGATTAACACACACACACCCAACTGGGTGGAGTAATATATTTAATCTGGGAAGTAAATGAGCCTAACACTCATCAGAATTGGCTCAAAGACCTCAATCTCATCAGAATTGGCTCGAGGAGGGAATAACATACACAATCAATTGGGTGGAGTAATCTCTTTAACCCTGCAGGAAAATAGGAGGGGAATGGGATAAAGAGAGAGGTGCAAAAAAAAGGAAGGGCAGATTGGAGGAGGGAACAGACAGAAGCAAATCCCTTTTTAAGAGGGATAGGATGAAAAAAGATGGAGAATAGAATAAATATCATTAGGAAGGGAATAGGATGGAAGGTAAACAGTTAACAATAGTAATCATGAAAAAGGGAAAAAGGGGGAAAATGTACAAAAAATATTTATAGCAACTTTTTGTGGTGGCTAAGAATTGAGAATCAAGGGAATGTCCATCAATTGAGGAATGATGGAAGAAGCTGTGGTATATGATTGTAGTGAAATGGTATTGTGATATAGCAAATGACAAACAGGATGATCCCAGAAAAACCTGGTACGATTCATGAACTGATGTATAGTGAAGTGAGCAGAACTGGGAGGACATTGTGCATAGTGACAGCAGCATTGTTCAATGAGCAACTGTGAATGACTTAACTACTCTCAGCAATACAGTGATCCAAGACAATCCCAAGAGACTAATGACAAAGCTTACTATCCACCCCCTATGGAAAGAACTGTTAAAAAGAGCACTTGTGGATTGTACATATATAACCGGGTTGCTGTCTTGTGGAGGGGGGAGGAAAGGGAGGGAGGGAGGATTGGGAACTCTAAATCTTATCAAAATGAATATTGAAAACTACCCTTACATGTAACTGGAAAAAATGAAATGTTTATATATATTTGGTTCTGGTTAATTCAAAAGAAAAGAAAAAGCAAAGGTTGAGCCAAGATGGCAGAGAGAAGCTAGGAAGTTGTATGAGCTCTCCCAACTTTCCCTTATAAACAACATTTAATCAAGCTTCTAAACAGATTCTGAAACTATGGAACCTACAAAAAGACAGAGAGACACAACCTTCCAACTTGAGATAATTTGGAAGACTTCAGAAAAGGTTCATCTCACTCAGGCAAGAGGGGAGCAGAGCATAGCTCACAGTGCAGCGCTTCACTGAGGAGGTCTGGGCAAATTGGCAGGAAGCTCTTGGACACAGTGGAGCAACTGAGGCCCTTTGATCCTGGCTTAGCAAGCTGGTGGCCCAGCAGGCCAGTGGTGAGATCCATCAGCACTAGCTGAGAGGGCAGGCCGCCAGCTGGAGGGCCACCCACAGGATGGGCGTGACCAGGCCTGGCCATCCCAGCACACTGGGGAGCAAGCACAGGGAGCAAGCCCAAGGCAGTAGAAAGCCAGCAATACAGCCCCTACACCCCAGCGCATGAAAATTGAAACAGTCACCTTTGTACCCAGGAGCAGACCTCAACTTAAAAAAAAAAAAAGCTGCAATATTAGTAAGAAACAGAAGAGGACTCTTACCATTGAGAGCTTCTGTGTTGCCAGGGAAGAGGCAAACACAAACTCAGATGAGGACTCTCAAATCACCTACATATAAAGCCTCAAGAAGGAAAATGACTTGGTCTTGAGACCAAAAAGCCTTCTTCAAAGAGCTCAAAAAGGATTTAAAAAATCAATTGAGTGGCAGCTAGGTGACACAGTGGATAAAGCACTGGCCCTGGATTCAGGAGTACATGAGTTCAAATCCAGCCTCAGTCACTTGACACTTACTAGCTGTGTGACCCTGGGAAAGTCACAACCCCAATTGCCTTACCAAAAAAAAAAATCAATTGAGAGAAGTTGGAGAAAAATGGGGAGAGAAATGAAAGCAACACAAAAAAATTATGAAAAAAGAATCAGCAGCATGGAAAAGGAAGCACATTCCTTAAAAAATTCATTTGGCTAAATGGAAAAGGAAGTACAAAAGTTTACTGAAGGAAACAATGCCTTAAAAATTAGAATTGGACAGATGGAAGCTAATGACTCCATGAGACACCAGGAATCAGTCAAACAGAATGAAAAGAATGAAAAATAGAAGAAAATGTTAAATACCTCATTGGAAAGACCTGGAAAAATAGATCCAGAAGAGGCAATTTAAGAATTATTGGACTACCTGAAAGCCATGACCAGAAAAAGAGTGTAGACACCATAATCCAGGAAATTATCAAGGAGAACTGCCCTGATATTATAGAATCAGAGGATAAAATCATCTTTGAATGAATCCACTGGTCACCTCCTGAAAGAGACCCCAAAAGGAAAACTCCAAGGAATATTGTAGCCAAATTCCAGAATTATCAGGTGAAGGAGAAAATACTCCAAGGAGTCAGAAAGAAGCAGTTTAAATATCATGGAACCAAGGGGCAGCTAGGTGGCGCAGTGGATAGAGCACCGGCCCTGAAGTCAGGATACCTGAGTTCAAATCCCACCTTGGACACTTAACACTTACTAGCTGTGTGACCCTGGGCAAGTCACTTAACCCCAATTGCCTCACTAAAAAAAAAAAAATTTAATTAAAAATTAAAAATAGACTACAAAGCTAAGAATAACAATGATAATAATAATAGTCTTCTCAAAGTCCAACCCAATGTCTGTGCCACGGCAGGGTAGGGGATGGGATATTGGCAAGGTAGGAGAATGCCAGCCAGGGCCATGGATAGCAAGAACCTTGTGTGTCCTAAAAGCAAGAGTGTGTTGTAGCCTATTGGATCCCCTTTGCTTCCAAAAGCCAATCATAAAATTTTCGGGGTGGCTAGGTGGCACAGTGGATAGAGCACTGGCCCTGGAGTCAGGAGTACCTGAGTTCAAATCCGGCCTCAGACACTTAATACTTACTAGCTGTGTGACCCTGGGGAAGTCACTTAACCCAAATTGCCTCACTAAAATAAATAAATAAACAAATAAACAAACAAATAAATGAATAAATGAATGAATGAATGAATGAATAAATAAATAAATAAATAAATAAATGGATAGATAGATAGATAGATAAACAAACAAATAAACAAACAAACAAACAAACAAACAAACAAACAAACAAATAAATAAATAAATGTCATGGAACCACAGTCAGGATTGCTCAGGACCTGGCAGCTTCAACATTAAAGGATCGCAAGGCTAGGAATACGATATTCCAGAAAGCAAAGGAGCTTGAATTGCAGCCAAGAATCTATCACCTCTTTCAGAGGAAAATATGTATATTCAATTAAATAGGGAACTTTAAAGGTTTCCTAATGAAAAGACCAGAACTGAATAGAAAATTTGATCTTAACATACAAGACTCAAGAGAAGTTTAAAAAGGTAAATGAGGGGAAAAGTCATTCAATATGGTTAAACTGTTTACATTCCTACATGGGAAGTTAATACTTATAACTCTTGAGAACTGTAAATGTATTTGGGCAGACAGATGAAGTATACATAGAGGATATAAATTGTCTTTGATGTGATAATATAAATAAAATTAAGGGGTGACAAAAGGAGTTTATGGGGAGAAGAGGAAAGTGGAGGGTTTAATTACATCATATGAAGAGTTGCAAAAACCCTACTTCAATGGAGGGAAAGAAAGGAGGAGTGAGCATTGTCTCAACCTTACTCTCATCAGATTTGTTTGGTTCAAAGAGGGAATAACATACATTCATTTGGATAAAGAAATTGAGCTTATTCTTTAGGGAAATAAAAGGGTAAGGGGAAAAGGGGAACACTGATAGAAGGGAGGGCAGAAGCAGGGGAGAAAAGGGTCAAAAAGGGAGGGGGGGCTGGTAAAAGGGAGGGCATATTGGGGGAGGCAGGGATAAGAAGCAAAGCATTGGTGAGGAGTAATAGGGTGAATGAAGGGGGGAAAAGTACAAAGTGGGTAAATAGAATGGAGGGAAGTAGAAACTTAGTAATACTAACTGTGAATGTGAATGGGATAAACTGCCAAAAATGGAAGCAAATAGCAGAGTGGATTAAAAACCAGAATCCTACAATATGTTGTTTACAAAAAACACATTTGAAGCAGAAAGATACACACAGGATAAAGGTAAAAGGTTGGAGCCGAATATTTTATGCTTCAGCTGAAGTAAAAAAAAAAAAGCAGGGGTAGCAATCCTTATCTCAGACAAAGCAAAGACAAAAATAGATCTAATTAAAAGAAATGAGGATGGAAATTACATCTTGCTGAAAGGTACTATAGATAATGAAGTAATATAAATACTAAACTTGTATGCTCCAAGTGGTATAGCATCCAAATTCTTAGAGGAAAAGTTAAATGAGTTACAAGAGGAAATTGACACCAAAATTATACTAGTGGGGGATCTGAATCCTCCCCTCTCAGAATTAGATAAGTCTAGCCACAAAATAAATGAGAAAGAAGTTAAAGATGTGAATACAATGTCAGAAAAGTTATATATGATAGATGTCTGGAGAAAATTGAATGGTGATAGAAAGGAATATGACTTTTTCTCAGCAGTACCTGGCACATATTCAAAAATTGACCATGTATTAGGGCACAAAAACATCATAGTCAAATGTAGAAAGGCAGAAGTAGTAAATGCATCCTTCTCACATCATGAAGCAATAAAAATTACATGTAATAAAGAGCCATGGAAAGGTAGACTGAAAATTAATTGCAAACTATATAATTTCATTCTAAAGAATGAGTGCATCAAACAACAAATCATAGAAACAATCAATAACTTCATCCAAGAGAATGACAATAATGAGACAACATATCAAAATCTATGGGATGCAGCCAAAGAAGTGCTTAGGGAAAATTTTATATCTCTAAATGCTTACATGAATAAAAAAGGGAAAGAGGAGATCAATGAATTGGGCATGCAACCAAAAAAGCTAGAAAAATAAATTAAAAATCCCCAACTAAATACTAAATGAGAAATCTTGAAAATCAAAGGAGAATTTAATAAAATTGAAAGAAAGAATATAATTAATCAATAAAACTAAGAGCTGGGGGCAGCTAGGTGGTGCAGTGGATAGAGCATCGGCCCTGTAGTCAGGAGTACCTGAGTTCAAATCTGATCTCAGACACTTAACACTTACTAGGTGTGTGACCCTGGGCAAGTCACTTAACCCCAAGTGCCTCACTAAAAAAAACAAACAAAAAAAAAACAACTAAGAGCTGGTTTTATGAACAAAACCAATAAAATAGATAAACCTTTCATTAATTTGATTTAAAAAAAGAAGAAATGCAAATTATCAGTATCAAAAGTGAAAGGTGTGATTTCACCACCAATGAAGTGGAAATTGAAGCAATAATTAGGAGCTATTTTGCCCAAGTGTATGCCAATAAATTTGAAAATCTAAATGAAATGGATAAATATTTACAAAATACAAATTGCCCAGGTTAACTGAAGAGGAAATAAAATCCTTAAATAAGCCCATATCAGAAAAAGAAATTGAACATGCCATTAATGAACTCCCTAAGAAAAAATCTTCAGGGCCAGATGGGTTTTCAAGTGAATTCTACCAAACATTTAAAGAACAATCAATTACAATTAACTCCAATATTATACAAATTATTTGGAAAAATAGGTGAAGAAGGAGTGCTACCAAAATTTCTTCTATGACACAAATATGGGGGTGATTGCAAACCAGGCAGAGCCAAAAGAGAGAAAGAAATTTACAGACCAATTTTCCTGATGAATATTGATGCAAAAATCTTAAATAAGATATTACTAAAGAGATTACAGCAAGTGATCACCAGGACAATACTCTATGACCAAGATCCATTTTGGGGGGGGACTGGGTAATGGGGGTTAAGTGACTTGCCCAGGGTCACAGAGCTAGTAAGTGTCAAGTGTCTGAAGTAAGATTTGAACTCAGGTCCTCCTGAATCCAGGGCCAGTGCTCTATCCACTGCACCACTTAGCTGCCCCCTCAAAATTCATTTACAATAATTAAATTGTCAAATTAAATTGTATTCAAGGTAAGAATTGCATACTACAGATGTCCATATAAAAACATTTTCCAAATTACTAATACTAATTACTAATAGTAAGTGAAATGCAAATTAAAATATATCTGAAGTCTTATTTTGCACTTTGATAATTGTCACAGATGACTTTTTTAAAAAGGTCAATGTTAGAGACTTTTCCCCTACTTTCTATCAAAAAAGATATGTTAGAAAATGGATAGTGGAGATAATAATGATTCTTGAAACTTTAACTCTAGTACTCATTCTAGTTGTAACTAGGCAAATAATCTTGGGTAAGTAATTCTATCTCTTTAGGAGGATGTGGGTTTTTTTAAACTTATAAAACAAGAAAATTGAAAATGATGATTTTAAGTTCCTTCCAACTCTAAAATTTGATGATTTTTTAGTTCCTTATATGCTACATTAACATTTAGGACACATTTCTTCCCAAAACATCATTATCCAAGGTAGCTAATGTATATGATTTTCCATGTGATAGCTATGCTTTCCAATTTATCATATAAACTCTTGAGATACAACATTTTGGTAAGCTGAAAAGGATTTGTATTTTTGGAAGTCACTTGCTTCGTTTTTGCTCTTGAAAAAAGTGGGGACAGATTTAGGATAAAGTCAGTAAGAAGAAAGATTGGAATCTCTAGACATAAGAAGGAAGCTTTATACTCATGAAAAATGTGAAGTGAAAAGTCTGGCAAATTGTAAGTCAAAACTCAGAAAAGCATGAAGAAATGCTATGGATACATTTTCTGCCTTGAGAATTACAGGATGTTTAGTGATAATAGTTTGCAGTTTAAATTAATGTAAGCATTGAACTGACTCAGTACAAATAAATCTTGGATTAATGAGGTAATATTACAGTAGCATTTTATGACACTTAGTTGAGAGGCAATATATAAATGACAAAATAATTATTATAATTGTGCAAAATTCTCATCCTTCATTGTGCCCATATATTTAACATCCTTAGGCAGTTTATTTTTTAAGTCAATTGGGATCTTAATTAATGTATTTTTAAGATAATAGAATATCTGGAATGTTTATTTTGTTTTGCTTAATAAATTAAAATGGTTTTAATTTAGATTAAATGTTTTTTGAAAAGTTAATATTAGAAGTAAGAAGACCAGGGGACAGCTAGGTGGTGCAGTGGATAAAGCACTGACCCTGGATTCAGGAGGATCTGAGTTCAAATCCAGCCTCTGACACTTGACACTAGCTGTGTGAACCTGGGCAAGCCACTTAACCCTCATTGCCTCACCGAAAAAAAAAAAGGAAAGAAAGAAAGAAGACCCCCTAGAAAATCCACTTAGGCAGCCAAATTATTTTTAGATCAAATCAATTTAGGTATTGGCTGTTCCTACTGATTGGGGAGGGTGGGGGATGATGTCTGAGTTCTCTTTTTTTCCTTTTTTCCAAAGAAGCTGGTGTCAGTTAATCATATTGTATCTTTGGGAATTTTATAACAGATTTATATGAAAAGTTTTGCAGTCTCATGTTCTAACTTCTAAGATAAAAATTAATACTTTAAAGGAAAATAATCCTGTGTTCCTATTTTTCTTTTTTTTAAAATTAAAATGCTCAGAGGAGGACAACATGTATTTTGGCCCCTTAGTAACATTTAAAAGTGTGAAATGTTACTATATTAATCTTATTCATCATGAGAGTTTACCAAAAAAAAATATGCTTTTGTGACATACATCCCAGTCTACAACTGAGTGTTTAGAACAATTATTGTATTGAGTAGCAGCAAAACAAGGAGGTCCTTATTGATAAATTCATCTGAATTAACTTCATGTCTTATAATTTTATAACCCATGATCTAGGCTGAAACAGATTGGCTTTGGGGTCCTTATTTCTTTGACTTGTTATCAGATGACTCAGACATTACTTATATGTGTTTGAGTCACCTTTACACTAGAGGATTGCATCCTCAGTAGATGACCTTTTTTCTGTAAAGAATTATATTGGAGACATTATATTTAAAGGAGTGGTGTGGTTTGGGGTGTGTGTGTGTGTGTGTGTGTGTGTGTGTGTGTGTGTGTGTGTGTGTGTGTGTGTGTGTGAAAGATGGAAGAATAAGAGAAAGGAGAGGGAAAGGGAGAGAGAGAGGGGGAGAAGGAGAGAGAGAGAGAGAGAGAGGGAGAAGGAGAGAGAGAGAGAGAGGGAGAAGGAGAGAGAGAGAAAGAGAGAGAGGGAGAGGGAGAGGGGGAGAGAGAGAGAGAGAGAGAGAGAGAGAGAGAGAGAGAGAGAGAGAGAGAGAATTAAATGACCACTAATTTACGTTTAAGTTCCTTTCAATGTTCATAGCTGGTACTCAAGAACTTTGGTAAATGGTAGAAAAAACTAAGCAACCACTATACCCAGCCCCAGCTCACTGTCCTTCTGCCAGGATTAGAGATGTCCTGTTCCTTGGCCATTCACTATGGTGGGCAGTAGTACTCAGCCAGTCAATAAGCATTTATTAAGTGCCTACTATGTTCCAGGCACTTTACAAATATTATGTCACTTGATGCTTCCAACAACTTTGTGAAGGAGGTACTATTATCCGCATTTTACGGTTGGAAAATTGAGACAGTCCGAGATTAAGGGAATTGCCCAGGACCCCAGCTGGATCATGGCTTTGTCTGAGGCTGGCTTTAACTCAAATCTTTCTGACTTCAGGACCAGCACTCTATCCATGCCACCTACCTGCCTTTAGGCAAAGGGAAATAGGTGAAAGCTTTTGGTACAAGGTGGAATTTTATCTGGGACTTGGAAGGCAGGGAAACCTGAAGCCATAGAAGAGAAGGGAGAGAATTCTAGGCATGGGAGGAAGCCAGTGAAAATGCCCAGAAAAAATAGTGTCTTGTTCAAGAAACAGAAAGGAGGCCAGGGTCAGTGGGTCACAAAATACACTGGGGTGAGTAAGGTGTAAGAAGACTGGAAAGTACATGAGGGTGGGACTGATTATGAAAGGCTTTGGATGCCAAACAGGGAATTGTATATTTGATCATGGAGGAGATAGGTAGCCACGGGAAGTTATTGAGTAGGGGAGGGGAGTGACATGGTTAGATTTATGCCTTAGGAAGATCATTTGGACAGTTTAGTTTAGGATGGATTGCAATGAGGAGAGACTTGAGGCAGGGAGTTCAATCAGCAGGTTAAAACAACAATCTGGAAAAAGAAGTAATAAGAGCCCTCCCTGTACTAATGCAAACTCCTAGAGGGTGAGGAACTGCCTCCCTTTATTGTATTTGTATCCCCAGTGCTTAACAGAATATTTGACATATAGTAAGCACCTAATAAATCCTCTGTTCTCTCTGTCTCTCATTTGTCTATCCATCCATCCATTCATCATATGTCTCTATGTTTCATTTTTCCATATCATTTATCTATCATCTATTACCTATCTATCTATCTATCTATCTATCTATCTATCTATCTATCTATCTATCTATCTATCTATCTGTCTATCCATCCATCCATCCATCCATCTATTCATCTATCTATCCATCTGTCTATCTATCCATCCATCCATCCATCCATCCATCCATCTATCCATCCATCCATCCATCCATCCATCCATCCATCCATCCATCCATCCATCCATCCATCCATCTATCTATCTATCTATCTATCTATCTATCTATCTATCTATCTATCTATCTATCTATCTATCTATCTAATGACTTAGCCCCAAATTCATACTTTCATTGACATAACTTTGGATCTTAGATGCTTTTACATAAGCTGTGTTAAAGGAGAGAGGGGGAAATAAGGAAATGGGATAACAATTTTCACATAGAATTCAGAAGCCAGATTGTGAAGGATCGCTAAATGAATAGTATGTGAAGATTATGCAAATTAGACAACTTTTTCTACAAGTTTGGCTGTGAAGTGGAGGAGAGATTTAGAATGATACTTCCTGTTTTGATCTTAGTCCTGTTAATTAGGTACTAGCTAGGCAATGCATGGCCTGTTCAAAGTTACAGGATGGTACATATGGGGCAGAGGTTGACTCCCTATCTTCACTAACATCTGTCCCAGAAGTAGACACAGGATAGAAAGAGGGACTAAATCTGTGATTTCATTGATATGAGAAATTCCCAGATAAGGGAATTTCCCCTCCTAATGCAGGTTAGCTCTTTCTTTATAATTTATGGGACTAAAAGGATTGCCTAGGATCACAGAGACAGTATATGTGGGAAGTGGAATTTGAACCCAAGTCTTCCTGGATTTGAGGCCTTCTCTACACCTACTAAGCAGTAATGCTTCTACTATTCCATAGGTGGAATGCGCTATAGGAAGTATTCAGGAGGACTAGCCCTCTGGAGTGAGGGCTTGCTGAACCTTTTTCAAGGTTTTTCATCCACCTTTGCTGTCCATTTTTTCCCAATTCTCACCTGTAGCTCTAAGGATCTGTAGCATTTACATTGGCCACACCCCAATAAAATTGTCTGGGCAGTTGGGCTTAAACCAAGTTGAGGGTAAACAACAAACTTCAAACCCAAAGTTGAGTTAGGAGGATATCTATCCCCAGCATGTTAACAGTCCTCCCAGAAGACGGGTGAATAAGAACAATTTGTTCCAATGGCCATGAAGGCAATGGAAGCAGGTGCTGGGAAATGCTTAGAGCTTGGCCAGACATAGAAGAAGCCAAGGTCCTCCATTGCACCCCAGGATATCACCACTCAACTTGACTTCTGTCTTGCCAGCATACTTCCATGACCCTGGAAGAGAGAGTAAAGCTGATAACTGTACTTAAATCCAATTCACGAACAAGTAAAGGCATCACCCTGTGAAGTCATTGGTCCACTTTGAAATGAAGGACAAACAACAAAGTTAGACACAGAACCCAAGGAATATGCTGATGGTATGTTGTCAGGTCACTTGCAAGGACTGACAGAAGACTATATCCCTGAACTCAGGTGGAAGGCAGTGGGAACATGGAGAATAGGGATTTACTTTTTCCTGGCAAACACCTCTCCTCTTCCCATCACTGCCTTTGTGGCTTGTTAGAGTAGCCAAGAATGATGGAATCTTCTCCCTCTTACCTTCAGCCTCCTGGGTATTGACATGTGGCCTCCTCCTATGCTTGCTGGGGCATTTTGCTACCCTACAATTTCACCATTACCTGAGACAAGGACCAACTTGCCATGCCCTCATTATAACTCTTGGGGAAATAATTAAGCAGAAGTAAAGAAAGAAATGAAGATTTTCAGGTGTGTTTTTTTAATTTTATCTAGGGTAATGTCAAAGAGTATATTCTTTTATATTTAAAAAGTCTCCTAAGTAAAGTGTGCTACCTCCAGCTATGACACAGCTTGATGTCCTAAAAGCCCCTGAGAAACCATTTCTGGCAGCTACAATTGTTGTTTCAAAGCAGGAGAACCCGCCCCCCCTCCCCCACCAAAAAAATGAAATGGGAAGAATTATTCAGAGAATGTATTTTCCCAAAGTTCTGAGTTAAATGAAAGGGAAAGAGAATATGTCAAAAAGACAGCCGCTGAGTAAGGAATACATCAGGGTATTTTGTTTTGCAAAGATATTTTTTTCCAGTGAAAGGGGATACAAATGTTTTAAAAGTAAGTTAGAAAATCCCTGCATCCCTTAGATGGGGTGTTTCCTCTTAGGTACACCCTAATTCACAAGCTGGTTACTTTTGTCAAAGCTCTTTTTAAGTCCTAAAGTCACTATGTAAATGTGCGTTATTATCCCATGGGATTCATACCTGTACATGCAGACGCACTATCCCATAGGGTAGTGATAACTATTCATGGGAGGAGTAGATAGGTAAGAAGTTAGGGATTCTAGGGAAAGATACTTCCCCAAATATCTCTTCTACTGTCTTGATACGGTGCCTTTTTTACCATTATAGTATCACTCCTTTGGATTATAAAGCATAATATTTCTATAAAATCTCCATTAAAATTGCAGCTCTCCTGGGAGGGGTAACACTTAGTAGCACAGAACTTCAGAATAGAGAGGAACCTGAGAGATCTACCTACAACATCCTTGTCAAGAAATCATTCAGATTCCACTTCAAGACCTTCAACTGAGAGAAACTCCCTACATCAAGACACATCTCATTCCATTTTTAGCTGGCACTAATAGAAAGGTCATCCTCATATGGAGTCAAAATCTCCCTTTTTGTAAATTACACCCCTTTGTAGCAATTATGATTCTTTCTTACAGCATCCATTCACATATTTGCAAAGAATTATGCCCAGTCCAAATTAGGTCTTCTCTAGGCCAAATATAACTGCTTCATTTATCTGATCTTATCAAGAGGCATCTAGTCCCTTCACTGGTCTGGTTCATTGAACACATGCTCCATCTTATCAATGTCCTTCTTAAAACATAACTTCCAAAAAAACCCATAACTTCTATTGTTCTTAATTTTTTTTAGTTAACAAGCAATTTTTTCTTCTTCTCAACTCCCTAAATTGTGGGCGGGGAGAAAGAAGAAAACAATTTTAACAACTGTACAAAGTTCAAGCAAAGCAAATTCATACATTAGTCATGTCAGAAAATATATGCCTTACTTTGCTTCTTAAGTTCATCACTTCTCTATTAGGAGGCAGGTAACAGGCTTCATCATGGGAACTCTGGAATTGGATCATAGTGCCCTGTGTTCTGACTAGGGCAGAATATGCAATTTTTCCTTCATTCTGAACATTGTTTTTCTAGTAATGCATATTGTGATGGCACAAACTTATTTTGTTTCCATTTCATACAACTGATTAATATTGATCTTGGAATCAGTCAATAAATCAACAAGCATTTATTAAGTGCTTACTATGTGCCAGTCTAAATGCTGAGAATACAAAGCAAAAATAAAACAGCAAGAACGACAAAAACTACAGTCCTGGCCTTCAAAGATATTATGTTCTAATGATGGAGATAACATATATAAATCAGAACATACAAGATAAAAACAGAGCAGATGGAGTATAACCTGAGAACGGATAGCACTAAAACACCCAGGGCTTAATCTAAGCACAATTGCTGCCCATCCAAATCCCCTTTGATCCTGCAGAGCTTATTGCTTTATGTAATTAGAGAACTTTAAATTTATCCCTATTAAATTCCATTATATTCCATTTTTCCATCAAGCCAGCTTTTCAATTCCTGTTTGGATTCTAATTCTGTCATTAAACATGTTAATTCACTATACCAGTTTCATGTCATTCACAAATTTGAAAGCCTTCATCCCAGTCAGGGGGAAAATATTTATTGGGATTGGACCGTGACAAGGTTATTAACACTTCATTAACAGCCAGTCTTTGGAACTAGTTATTTAACCAATTCCAAATCTCTGTAACTGTTCATCTCAAAAATCTCCATCTTGTCTCCAAGAATATGATCAAAGATTTTGTCAATTTGCTTGCTGAGTTCCAAATATACTATGGCTAAAATCTCTGAGGACTCTGGTTCATCATCCTCAAACCTTACAAAAAAGAAATCAGGTCAGTTTATCATGACTAGATAGATAGATAGATAGATAGATAGATAGATAGATAGATAGATAGATAGATAGATAGATAGATAGATAGATATAGATATAGATAGGCATAGATAGATAGATAGATAGATAGATAGATAGATAGATAGATAGATAGATAGATAGATAGATGGATGGATGGATGGATGGATGGATGGATGGATAGATGGATGGATGGATGGATGGATGGATGGATGGATAGATAGATATAGATAGGCATAGATAGATAGATAGGCATAGATAGATAGATAGATAGGCATAGATAGATAGATAGATAGATAGATAGATAGATAGATAGATAGATAGATAGATAGATAGATAGATAGATAGATAGATATAGATAGGCATAGATAGATATGTTTGTATGTATATATGTTACATGTATATATGTGTGTATGTATATATGGGTATATTTATATGTGTGTACATGTGTATATACATACATAAACACAGGTGTATGTACGCATATACATTTGGGGGGGTTCATTTTCTACATTTCCTTCTCTCCCCTCTCTTCCTCCTGCTGAGACATCCCTTATAAGAAAGAATTTAAAAGAGAGAAAAAGGCCCCAGTTCATCAAAACTAAGCAACACTTCAAACAATAATAACCAAAAAAAAAACCCCTGACATTATTTATAGTGTCCCAAAACCATATAACATCACTTCCTGCAAAGAAAGGAAGAAAGCGCATTCTGACAACTCTTCTTTGGGGCCAAGTTTGATCATTATCATTTCCGAGGAATCAGATTCAAGTGTTTTCTTGGTGTTCTTTCAATTTACATCATTTTAGTCAGTGTGCTTATGTTTTCCTGGTTCTTATTTCACTTTCCTTCAGTTCATATAGGTTTTCCTATGCTTCTCCATATTGATCATATTCATTTTTTGTAGCACAATAAATATTCCAGAAATTCATATTTGACAGCTTGTTTGATATCCATTCCTCAATTGATAAGCTGCTACTTTGTTTCTAGGTCTTTCCTACTATAATCATTTTGCTATATATGGTACTTTATGTTTTATCATTGCTCTTCAGAATATATTTCTAACTGTGAAATTTCTAGGTCAAATTATATAGATATTTCAGTGACTTTCTTCTAATAATTTCAAATTGCTTTCCAAAATGGTTTTTACCAATTCATAGCTCTACCACCAGTCTATTAGTAGGTCTGTCATTCCATAGCATTTCTAAAATTGATTAATCCCATATTTTATCATTTTTGTTAATTTGGTGGGTCTAAAATAAAACCTCAGAGTTGTTTTAATTTGCATTTTATTAGTAGTAGTGATTTGAGAATTCTTTCATATGGTTGTTAAAAGTATAAGATGTGTGGGACAGGGATGTGTGTGTCTGTATGTGTGACAGCTGGGCACACTTTTGCTTTATATCTCCAGCACTTACCTGGCTCATAGGAAGCACTATTGTTTGGTGATTGACTGACTCACCTCAAATTCAATTCAAATGAACAGTATGACATGCAACAACTAAACAGAGAAGTTGGTGAGATCTCAATATGTATTAATAGAAGTGTAAAATTCATAATGAGATTCTATTATTCTGATTCTTTTGTCCTTATCAATCATTTTAAAATGAGGACAATGCCTATTAAGTACAGTGTAGTTCACGTTCTGTCAGACATCATTAGTCAACCAGCAATCAACTGGGATATATTAAAAATCAACTATTTGCTAGGCACTATGCCCTAGACTCTGGTGGCTACAGAAGCAACAATGATAGTCCTTACTCTCAAAGAATTTATATTCTATTTGAGGAAACTGCATGTTCATCAAGTATTATGTTTACATTTCACCCAAAGTCATTCATTCATTCATTCATTCATTCATTCATTCATTCATTCATTTACACACATCCATTCACTATTCTTATTCATTCATGCCATAAGCATTTATTGAGCATCACATGCCATGGAGTGAGGCAATAAGGGAACTACAAAGAAAGCAGAGATCTGGTCTCTGATCAGCTAGGTTCTATAGAGCAAAACTTCTTTCTTTATATAAATATTTTATTATTTTCCAGTTACATTTAGTGATAATTTTCAAGATTTGTTTTTACAAGATTTCTAATTTCAAATTTTTCTCCATCCCTCCCCTCCCTCTCCCTTCCCCAAGACAGCAAGTAATCTGATATAGCTTATATATGTACAATCACATTAAACATGTTTGTGCATTAGTCGTGTAATGACAGAAGAATCAGAGCAAAATGGAAAAACCTCAAAAAAAGAAAAACAACAACAAGAAAAACAATAGAAATAGTATGGTTCGATCTGCATCCAGATTCAACAATTCTTTTTTTCTGGATTTGGAGACCATTTTCCATCATGAGTCCTTTGGAACTATCTTGGAGCATTGTATTGCTAAGAAAAATCAAGTCTATCACACTTGATCAACACACAATGTTGTTGATACTGTGTACACTCTTCCCCTGGTTCTGCTAAATTCACTCATCATCAATTCATGCAAGTCCTTCCAGATTTTTCTGAACTCCTCGGGCTCATCGTTTCTTACAGCACAATAGTATTCCATTACATTCATATACCACAACTTGTTCAGCCATTCCCCAATTGATGGGCAACCACTCAATTTCCAATTCCTTGCCACCACAAAAAGAGCAGCTATAAATATTTTTGTATATATGGGTCCTTTTCCATTTTTTATGATCTCTTAGGGAGAAAAACCTAATAGTGGTATTGCTAGATCAAAAGGTATGCAAAGCTTTATAGCCCTTTGGAAATAGTTCCAAACCTGTCTCCAGAATGGTTGGGTCAGTTCACAGCTCCACCAAAAATGCATTAGTGTTCCAATTTCTCCACAGCTTCTCCAACATTTATTATTTTCCTTTTTTTGTCATATTAGCCAATCTGATAGGTGTCAGGTGGTATCTCCGAGTTGTTTTAATTTACATCTCTCTAATCAATAGTGATTTAGAGCATTTTTCATATGGCAATAGATAGCTTTGATTTCTTCATCAGAAAACTGCCTGTTCATATCCTTTGACCATTTCTCAGTTGGGGAATGGCTTGGATTCTTATAAATTTGATTTAGTTCCCTGTATATTTTAGAAATGAGGCCTTTATCAGAAGTACTGGCTATAAAAATTGTTTCCCAGTTTTCTGTCTCCCTTCTAATTTTGGGTGCATTGTTTCTGTTTGGACAAAAACTTTTTAATTTAATGTAATCAAAATCATCCATTTTGTATTTCATAATATTTTCTTTCTCTTGTTTGATCATAAACTGTTCTCCTTTCCAAAGATCTGAAAGGTAGACCCTTCCTCTCCTAATATACCTATGGTATTACTTTTCATGTCTAAATCATGAACCCATTTTGACCTTATTTTTGCATAAGGTGTAAGATGTTTGTCTATGCCTCGTTTCTGCCATATTCTCTTCCAGTTTTCCCAGCAGTTTTTGTCAAATACTGAATTCCTATCCCAGAAGCTGGAGCCTTTGGGTTTATCAAATACTACATTACTAGTGTCATTTACTACTGCATTTCTCATGCCTAGTCTATTCCACTGATCCACCACTCTATTTCTTAGCCAGCACCAGATAGTTCTGATGATTGTTGCTTTATGGTAAAGTTTCAGATTTGGTACAGCTTGCCTGCCTTCCTGTGCATTTTTTTTTACATATAAGGTATTTTATTTTTTCCGTTACATGTAAAGATAGTTCTCAAGTTTTGTTTATACAAGCTTTGCAATTTCAGATTTTTCTCCCTCCCTCCCCTCCCTCCCCCCTCCCCTAGACAGCAGGTAATATAGGTTATATCTATATATCTATACACATATACATATATATACACACACATATATATATATATACACATAACATTAATCCTATTTCTGCATTAATCCTGTTACAAGAGAAAAAATCAGAGCAGTGATGCAAAACCTCAAAATAGAAAAAAAAACAACAGTACCCAAAACAAAAGAAACAGTATGGTTCAATCAGCATCTATACTCCACAGTTGTTTTTTTTTTCTTGGATTTGCAGATCCTCTTCTATCTTGAGTTCCCTGGGACTCTTCTGTACCATTGCATTGGTGAGAAGAATATAGTCCATCACAGTAGGTCAACACTCAATGTTGATGATACTGTGTACAATGTTCTTCTGGTTCTACTCGTCTCACTCATCATCAGCTCACGTAAGACCCTCCAGGTTTCCCTGAACTCCTCCTGCTCATCATTTCTTACAGCAAAATAGTATTCCATTGTATTCATATACCACAACTTGTCCAGCCATTCCCCAGTTGATGGGCACCCCCTCAACTTCCAATTCCTTGCTACCACGTAAAGAGCAGCTATAAATATTTTTGTACATGTGGGTCCCTTTCCCCCTTCCATGATTTCTTTGTGAAAAAGACCTAAAAGTGGAATTGCTGGGTCAACGGGTATGCACAGCTTTATCACCCTTTGGGCATAATTCCAAATTGCTCTCCAGAATGGTTGGATCAGTTCACAGCTCCACCAACAATGCATTAGTGTTCCAATTTTCCCACAGCTTCTCCAACATTTATTATCTTCCTCTTTTGTCATTTTAGCCAATCTGATAGGTGTCAGGTGGTACCTCAGAGTTGTTTTAATTTGCATCTCTCTAATCAATAGTGATTTAGAGCATTTTTTCATATGGGAATAGATAGCTTTGGTTTCTTCATCAGAAAACTGCCTGTTCATATCCTTTGACCATTTCTCAATTGGGGAATGACTTGGATTCTTATAAATTTGATTTAATTCCCTATATATTTTAGAGATGAGGCTTTTATCAGAAGCACTGGCCTCAAAAATTGTTTCCCAGCTTTCTGCCTCCCTTCCAATTTTGGATGCATTGCTTCTGTTTGTACAAAAATTTTTTAATTTAATATAATCAAAATCATCCATTTTGCATTTTATAATATACTCTATCTCTTGTTTGGTCAAAAACTGTTTTCCTTTCCACAGATCTGATAGGTACACTATTCCTTTCTCTCCTAATTTACCTATGGTATCACCTCTTATGTCTAAATCATGTATCCATTTTGACCTTATTTTAGTATAAGGTGTAAGATGTTGGTCTATGCCTAATTTCTGCCATACTATCTTCCAGTTTTCCCAGCAGTTTTTGTCAAATACTGAGTCCTGTGCATTTTTTATTAGTTCCCTTGATATTCTTGACCTTTTGTTTTTCCAGATGAATTTTGTTATTATTTTTTCTAGCTCTATAAAATAATTTTTAGGTAGTCTGATTCATATGGCAATGAATAAGTAAATTTAGGTGGAATTGTCATTTTTATTATATTAGCTCATTCTATCCGTGAGCAATTGATATTTTTCCAATTATTTAGATCAGATTTAATTTGTGTAAAAGTGTTTTGTAATTGTGTTTATAGAGTTACTGGGTTTGGCTTGAAAAGTAGACTCCCAAGTGTTTTTTATTGTCTACCATTACTTTAAATAGAATTTCTCTTTCAATCTCTTTCTGCTGGACTTTGTTGGTCATGTATAGAAATGCTGATGATTTATGTGGATTTATTTTATATCCCACTACTTTGCTAAAGTTGTTGATTGTTTCAAGTAATTTTTTAGTTGATTCTCTTGGATTTTCCAAGTATACCATCATATCATCTGCAAAGAGTGATAGTTTTGTTTCCTCCTTGCCTATTCTAATTCCTTTAGTTCCTTTTTCCTCTCTGATTGCTAAAGCTAATATTTCAAGTACAATATTAAATAATAGAGGTGATAATGGACATTCTTGTTTCACCCCTGATCTTATTGTGAAGGTCTCTAACTTATCTCCATTACATATAATGCTTGCTGATGGTTTTAGGTAGATACTGCTTATTATTTTAAGGAAAGCTCCCCCTATTCCTAAGCTCTCTAGTGTTTTTATTAAGAATGGGTGCTGTATTTTGTCAAAAGCTTTCTCTGCATCTATTGAGATAATCATGTGATCTTGGTTAGTTTTCTTATTGATGTGTTGATTATGTTAATAGTTTTCCTAATGTTGAACCAGCCCTGCATTCTTGGTATAAATCCCACCTGGTGTTAGTCTATTATCCTGGTGATCACTTGCTGTAATCTCCTAGAGCAAAACTTCTTAAATTGTGGTTTGCAATCCCATATGGGGTCATGTAACTGAATGTGGATGGTCGCTAAAATTTTGGCAACAGTAAAAGGTTATGTGTATCTATTTTACATACCTATATACCTGAGGTCATATAAAAATTTCTCCGGTGAATAGGGGTCAAAAGTGCAAAAATTTAAGAAGTCCTTCTATAGAGGATATTGTAATGGATTTGGAGTTACAAAGACCTGCATTTAAATCCTGCCTCACAAATTTACTGTGTGGCTCTGGGCAAGTTATTTAATCTCTCTCAGACTCAGTTTCCCCTGTAAATTGGAAGTAATAATAGAATCTAGCCCATAAGATTGTTTTGAGGATTAAATAAGATGATATGTAAAGTACTTTGCAAACTTTTAAAGCACTATAAAAATGTCATCATTCTAATAATTATCACCTATGATGAGCATATATACTTCATATATTTAAGACAATGACAAAATGCATATACATAAAACAATTGAAAAGCATAAAGTACTTGGTAATATAAAACAAACTATATACAGGTGATGAAAAACGCAAATAGGCAGTGATTAGCATGGGGTCAGTCAGTGAATAGAGTGCTGGGCCTGGAGTCAGGAAGATCTGAGTTCAGGGGGCAGCTAGGTGGTGCAGTGGATAAAGTACCGGCCCTGGATTCAGGAGGAACTGAGTTCAAATCTGGCCTCAGACACTTGATACTACCTGTGTTACCCTGGGCAAGTCACTTAACCCTCATTGCCCCGCAAAAAAACAAAAACGAAAAACAAAAAAAGAAGAGAAAAGAAAAGAAAAAAAAGTGATTCTGAGTAGAAAGATCTGAGTTAAAATCTGGCCTCAGATGCTTCCTAGCTGGGCAAGTGACCCTGGGTAAGTCATTTACTCCCATTTGCCTCAGTTTCCTCATCTGTAAAAAGAGCTGGAGAAGGAATTAGGAAACTGTTCCAGTATCTTTGCCAAGAAAACTTTAAATGGAGTCATGAAAAATTAGACATGACTGAAATAACTCAACAGTAAGGGTGAACTTCATGACCACGTCTAAATGATTCTGTTTATCCCTATTGTCAAAATCTGAGCAGATGTTGGAGTTTATAGATATGTGCCCTTAATTTTGATTAAGTGTTAGTGCTACTTAGCTACACGTACATCAGTTCACATTATCTGAAATGTTCCCTTTTTCCACTTGGAAATCCTTTAACCAGATTAGAAACCCATGGGTCCCCACATTGAAAATGATTTTTCAGAAAGGATCTAGAGTAATTAGCAATTAGCAGGGCTTAGGGACCAAATGTTTGGCAGTCTGAGACAGTTAATCCATAAGCATGTTAATTGTGTTGGGCTGTGTGTAGGTAAGGAATGAAAAGCCTGCTGAGTTGGAGAATTACCCATTTTTTCTAGTTAGTACAATTCATGGTGTCACTATTTAGCTGTCTCAAAAGTAAAATATTGTCAAATTAGCCTCCCAGCTTCTGTGTCAGGGAATTCTAGATAGAAGTGCATTGTCTTTCTGAATATTTTGCAAAATGGGTGTATTGATCTACTTAATATAATCCCAATATTTTGTGCTGGGGAATAATCCTAAAAATCAATAGAAACATAAATCACAAAAAGACCAGCAATTAGTCCCATGGATTAGAGCATCTGTCTGTTGGCCAAAGATTTACTGAACTCTTGCTGATTGTGGGCTAGCTGTGCAAAATACCAAGGTATTAACTCTTATATTCCAAGGTTTGCTTTTTTTAACCCCCAAAAGTATTTTTATTAATGGAATGGATCATACATTATCCAAACTATGATGTAGTTTTAAAAGTTTAATGGAGGGGCAGCTAGGTGGCGCAGTGGATAGAGCACCGGCCCTGGAGTCAGGAGTACCTGAGTTCAAATCCGGCCTCAGACACTTAACACTTACTAGCTGTGTGACCCCGGGCAAGTCACTTAACCCCAATTGCCTCACTAAAAAAAAAAAAAAAAAAAAGTTTAATGGATACCTTTTTTTGCACAAGAATCATTCCCATGTCTCATTTATTGGGAATTTACTCTTCTAACAAGAAATACTATAAATCAAAACTGACCCACTCAGTGACCACATCTAACAGTGTAACATTCTGCTCCTCTAGTCTCTTATCACTCTACTAAGAGGAGGGAACCATATTTGCTCATCAGCATCGTGGAACCAAGATGGATTATTACAATTAATGCAAGTCTGGTTGTCTTTTTGTATTCCAATTATGCTAATGATACCTTTTTTCAAGCTGGGAAAGATCTTGATATATCTAGTTCAGTCTCCTAATTTTTAAGATGAGGAAGTTATCCAAGTTCACAAGGATTATTAATATTATATTTCTACCATGCAGCCAGGTAAATAATATGAAATATTAGATTTTCTGAAAGTTTGTTGAGAATAAAGAGTCCTGGATTAAAAGATAGGAAACCTAAGTTAGAACCCTATGTCCATAACCAATACTGGCTGGAAGATCTGCAATTTCTAATTCCAATGAACTCTTTTCTAGTAAGCTTTTGCACTGTATAATATTAGGGTGGCCATCAATCAATCAAAAAGAATTTATTAAGCATTTGCTAATGCTGGACACTATGCTGGATCTTACAAAGATCAAAACAACAATGACTAATATCTTCTCTCAAGCAACTCATTTTATCTGTGGAAGACAATGTATATCATATACAAACATGCACATACACATATACACAAATATGAGATAATTGAATACAAGATTGAGAGGAAAGACCCTAGTAGTGGGCAATATGTGGGTATCAGAGGGGACGTAGTTCAGAAAAAATCTTGGAAGCACTTAAGCTGTTTTGAAACAAAGGACAAAAAAAGACAACAACAACAACAACAACAACAACAACAACAACAACAACTAACATTTGCATAACCCTTACTGTATGCCAAGCGTGGTGCTAAGTACTTCACAATTATTACCTCATTGGTTCTTCACACCAACTCTGGAAGGTAGGTGCTATTATTGTCCCCATTTTACAGATGAGGGATGAGGAAGAGGTGAGGAGGGAATTCCTTCTATCCATGGTCAAAGGCAGAAATGATTTGGATAGTCCTGTTAGGTCCTATTTACCTCATCTTTGAACTGAGGGAAATATTAATAAAAAAGATGACAAACATTTATGTAGCACTTACTATGGGCTAAGAATATGCTTTAAAACATTGTGATGATTATATCATTTGATCCTCCAATAATCCTGAAAGATAGGCCCTTTTATTTTCTCCATTTTGCAGATGAGGGATGAGGCAGAAGTGAGGCAAAAAAAAAGGAATGATGTGGATAATCCTATTATGTTCCATTTATCTCATCTTTGAATTGAGGCAATTATACCAGAGAATCTCTTGTAGTGTTCTTTCAAATGTTGTCATTTTTGTGGTTTGACCTAGTACTGAGGATAGGGTTTGCTGGCACACTGTAGCAAGCTTTAGGGGAACATACCCAGTAGGCCTCCCCAAAGCATATTTGCCTTGTGCTCTACACGTGCTTTAGACCTAGACTACTTCTTAAAGTTCTACCAGCAAAGACAAGGGAGGAATTTCTAAAACTCATAGCAAGGGAAAACTGAGGTCTTCAAAGTCAAGCTGGAAAATATCTTAGAACCACTTGGGCAGCCTCAGCTTAGTCACAAAGCCCTGGGGGTCAGATTCATGCTCATACTGGTTTCCTGTTGATAACAGAAGAATGTGACTAAGTGGTTTAAATTGAGCTTTGCAGTCAGTTACCCAGGGGCCCTCACTGTGAGAAATGAAGCAGCTGTGGTCAGGGAGAGGCGTGTTCTGTAAGCAAGGGCTATCTTTATATACACCCCACATTTATCTAATCCTTCCTGTCCATCTTTGTGTTAATGAAGTACCTTATTATATTTCCATGTATGATGCAGTGATAACTTTTTCCGGTACCTTAGACATGCAAACCTGATTGCCTCAGACTTTAATGTAAACACTAAGTGCAATAGTACACTATTTAGGTATTCCATTTGGACACATAGGAGAGTAGATGTAGACCTGGAAGAGACCAGATGTTTTGTAGTGTTATTCCCTTGTTTTATAGGTGAGAAAATGGAGGCTCAAAGTGGGTAAATTGCTCACCCAGGCTCACACAATAAGTATAAAATGAGATCAGAACCCAGGTCCTGATTCCAGAACCAATGTTCTTTCCTCTGTTCTACTGTGCACCGTGCCTCCCTTAATTAAGTTCATTGCATTAGCTTCATCTAACTAGTTTTACTTAACCTAATGCTATTTTGTCAGCTTTTAAATGCTTTTCACAAACTGGGAGCTTTAAAAAGAAACAGCATTGCTTGTACTAACCTTTCCTCCTGGTTGATGTTTGCTTTGGTATTATCATAGATTAGATTGGTTATTGGTAGAATCTTAGTGTTAGAGCTAGAAGGAATCTTAGAGATAATTTTTCTATTGGTCATATGAGGAAATGGAGCTGAAATTCAATTTAATTAAATATTTATTGGTGTTTGTCTTCTAAGAGGACCAATGATAGCACTTGATTATGTCTTGACCAGCACATGAATTGGATTTATGGGAGGAAAAGCTGTACAAAGTCATTAACCTTACTCTCTTCCAGAATCATCAAAATCTGGTGCCAAGAGAAAAGTCAGTCTGACTGGTGATGGCCTGAGATGCAGTGGGAGACCTTGGCATCTGACCTAACTCTAAGCACTCACAGCCATGTTCTTAAATGTTCATTCTATCAGGGAAGTCTTTACAATCTTGAGGTAGACATCTTCCCAACTCATCAATAGGTTTGAGACTTGTTCATTACCTTCAACTTGGTTTAGCCCATCTGCCCAGATAATTTGCTGAGATGTGGGCACTGCACATGTTACAACTTCTTGGAGCCACAGAGGAGAGTTGGGCCAGAGGTGGGCACCAAAGGTAGATGGGCAGCCGTGAAAAGGGCTTGGTAAGCCCTCGCACTACAGGTGCTACATCTCTCTGAGCATAGCATATACCCTTAATATTTATTATTCAACTACTGTATACAATTTATGGTGAAAGGCTCTGGAGGTAAATTTGAAAAGTGATACAATCCCTAGAATCAATTGGTTTAATAATCCAACATGGAGGTATATGTTGCATGGTATACCAGGAGAAATACATGTTTTGGAGTCAGAGGAGATGAGCTTGAATCTTGCTATTTCTTAACTGATTAGTCTTAGGCAAATCACTTAACTAGGGGCCTTTGTTGCCTCCATTTCAAAATCACTGGACTAGATAATCTCTAAAATTGCTTCTAATTCTAAATTTTATGGTCCATTGTGAATTTTTTTAATTTCTGTAGATCCATGGACTTCTCAATGTAGCTATTCATCTAATAAAGATCAGAAGTCATTCATGCCTTCTCAATAAGTATTCTTTTTATTTAGTGGAGATTATTATTTTTATTTTTTGCAGGGCAATGAGGGTTAAGTGACTTGTCCAGGGTCACAGAGCTAGTAAGTGTCAAGTGTCTGATGCTGAATTTGAACTCAGGTCCTCCTGAATCCAGGTTCAGTGCTCTATCCACTGTGCCACCTAACTGCCCCCTGAGATTATTTTTAATGTTTTATTTTCCTCCAATTCCATGTTAAGATAATTTTTAATATTTAGAAAAAATTTTGAGTTCTGAATTTTACTCCTCCCTCTCTCCCCATGCCCCTCTTTGAGAGGGTAAAGCAATTTAATATAGGTTAAACTCTAAGTGCAATCATGGAAAGCATTTTCATATTAGTCATTTTGTACAAGAAGAATAGAAAAAAGAAAGAAAGAGAAGGAGGAGGTAGGAAGGAAGGAAGGAAGGAAGGAAGGAAGGAAGGAAGGAAGGAAGGAAGGAAGGAAGGAAGGAAGGAAGGAAGGAAGGAAGGAAGGAAGGAAGGAAGGAAGGAAGGAAGGGAGAGAGGGAGGGAGGGAGGAAGTGAAGGATAGAGGGTGGGAGGAAGGAAGGAAGGACAGCATCATGGCATGCTTCAGTGTATCTATATTCAGACAATTATCAGTTCTTTTTCTCGAGGCGGGTAGCATGGTTCATCATCAATCCTTTGGGATTGGCATAGATCACTGTATTACTAAGAATAGCTAAGTCATTTACAGTTTTTCATCATACAATATTGCTTTTACTGTGAACAATGTTCTCATGGTTCTGCTTGTTTACTTTGCTTCAGATTTTATGTCTTTCCAGGTTTTTCTGAAAGCATCCTGCTTTGTCAATAGGTATGATTCTTGTCCCTGTCCTCCCATAAATGCTCCACAGAGAGTATATTTGAGGCCCCTTTGTAGGTTTCTAAAATATTCCATAGGTAATTGTTCAGCACTTGGGCATTCACACAATCTGAGAGTTGGAAGGGATCTAGTATTCTTCTAATCCCAACCCCTTATGAAAGGGATCTCCCTGGTATTCCTGACACATGATTGTCTGTGTGAGGCAGCCACCCACAAAGTTCCATAGCCTCTTCCTTTTTAATTGCTATACTTGTAAGGGACAGAGAAAGAAGTCGATTCATTTTCTTGTGTGGTGAACCTCTTGTCAGACTATCCTCTGAAAAACACATTTTCCCTTTTCCCACTCAACTATTTTTTTTCTCCAAGTAAAAACTTTCTGTTTATAGCTCTGCCCACAAGGCAAACGAAATAAATGGAAAATTCTTGTTTCCCAGACCAGGATATACCATTGAATAGATAGCCCAGAGAGACCATTTATTAGCAGGCTAGGAGATAAATGGATAGATTGTTGAGCCTGGAATCAGGAAGACATGAATTCAAATCTAGACGCAGACACTTATTAGTTGTGTCACCCTGGGAAAGTCACTTAAGCTCTGTCTTCCATGGTTTGCTCAACTGTAAATGGAGATCATAGCAGTCTCATCCGAGCCTCATGACAACCTTGTAATGTTGTCATGAGGTTCAAATGAGTTAATATTTGTAAAGCACTTAACACAATATCTGGTACATAGTAAGCACTTAATAAATGCTTGTTATCTCCTACCCCCTCTCCCACTTAGCATATATGTATGTATATATACATATACACACATATGCACATACACACACACACACACACACACACACACACATATATGCTACAGAGACACTTCAGATGGACAATGAACTGAGTCAAGAATTGAAAGGAAAATGACTTTATCACATTTAAGATAGTACACTGTGCTTTCAGAGATACAAAGTTTCTCCCTAAAACAAAGATATGTCTTTCCATCATTAATATTCTTCCAGAAATGTTATGTGGCTATAAATCATGGAACAGCACAATCTCCAAAAAACCCAAGATTGTGGGTCACTCAAAGGCAATGGATAAATGCTTGGTGGATAGAAATATCCCACAACATAATACCAACAATGAATTGTGGTTAATAAGCAATGTGAAAAATATCATCAAAAATTATGTCTTGAAAGTAGGTGGAACATTTAAACAGCAAAAGTGAGGAGTAGTCTTTATCTTATATTGGTTAATCTCTCTCTTCATATATGTATATATATGCACACACATATAAACACATACATATTGTGGTGAATAAAAACTTATGGGGGGCAGCTAGATGGTGCAGTGGATAGAGCACCAGCCCTGGAGTCAGGAGGACCTGAGTTCAAATCTGGCCTCAGACACTTAACACTCACTAGCTGTGTGACCCTGGCCAAGTCACTTAACCCTCATTGCCCCGCAAAAAAAACCACACACGCACACACAAAAATACCTTATGGGGTGTCCCTATAATTGTCCTAAGTGTTAGGATATTTAGCTGGGATTTATAATATATTTGTTAATGGGCACATTAAGCATTTATTAAAGTACATTTAATCTTTTGTTTGTTTGTTTTTAGTAAGGCAATTGGGGTTAAGTGACTTGCCCAGGGTCACACAGCTAGTAAGTGTTAAGTGTCTGAGCCCAGATTTGAACTCAGGTCCTCCTGAATCCAGGGCCAGTGCTCTATCCAATGCGCCATCTAGCTGCCCCAAGTATATTTAATCTTAGTAAAGAGAAAGAGAGCACATAGCTCAGAAAGTTAAGAAGCCCTGCATACCTAGGATAGAGAGGAAAGAGAGAGCATCTTGGTAGAGGGAAGAGCATGGCAAGTGAGAGTGAGAGACCCCTCTCTAGGGCTTTTTAACCTGTTTCAGGTAGAGGTGGGTCACTCCACCTTTATCCAAGCTAATTTGATGTTAACATTCAAGTCCATTGATTGACATGACTTGAAGGTGGTATCAAGTTAGTTAGCTTCCTTTAGTTAGTTAGGAAGGTCAGTCTACATTTCCTTTGAAATTCTCCTGACTCTGGACTGGCCCTGCAAAACCAGCTAGAGTTCCTGTGTGTGTGTGTGTGTGTGTGTGTGTGTGTCTCTGAGTCCCCAAAATCCCATTATTTTCGCACACTATATACATATACACATGTACATACATATAGCTAGATAGATACATATATATGCATACACACATAAATACATACATATAGTCAAAAGATCTAGAGGAAGGACTTCATGTTAAATAAAGCATTCAGGGATGATTTATGGGAAGACCTAGATGAAAGTTGTCCCTGATAAGAAGGGATAGATTGTGATCTTCATCATTATAGGGAGGTGTAAACATATTGATGAGATCACTGATGCATTGAAATATTGACATAAAAATCAACAAGACCTAGTAAGTGATTGGATGTGGGAAATTAGTCGGAATAACAATTCACTGATAACTCTGAGGTTTCTGAGTGACTATGGGTAATTATATGTAACAAGAGCAACCTGTCCTCTGACAAAATTCTGATATTCTGATATGGCTTCACATGCCTTTTGGTCTTCTAGACTTTCATTTACTAGTCAGCAGAAGCAGGATATTAGACCCAAGGATGTTAGATCCATTTGGGGGATTAAGCCCCAAAATGCCAGATGAGTTCTTAAAGGTAAAAGGTAGGAATCCAAAGGGAAATAATAGTAGTTGAGGTACAAGTTTCTTTACTCACTTATTTATAAGAGGCAAAGGGTACCCTGCAAGTGTTAGCCATTGAAGCTTTTGAATTATACCCATTTTCAGTGCTGGAGTATGAGTAGACCCTAGAGAACCATTCCTAGAACAATGATACTGAGTTCTTACTTAAAAACATTACTTTATTTTAGAATGATCTTAGAAAAGACATGGATATATTTGCACAAAATAATTAAGAGTGAAGTGAGCAGAACCAAGAGAATGTCATATATCACAAAGCTTCTGAAACTGTGGGTCATGACCTCATGTGGGGTCACATAGCTGAATGCGGGAGTGGTGAAAAAATTTGGCAGTAAATGTTTGATTTGTATACCTATTTTATATACTTATATACCCAGGGCTAAATAAAAACATTTCTCAAGTATTAATAGAAAAAATGTTTAAGAAGCCCTGGTATACAGTAACAGCAATATTGTTTCAAGAACAACTTTGAGGGCAGCTAGGTGGTGCAGTGGATAGAGCACCAGCCCTGGAGTCAGGAGGACCTGCGTTCAAATCCGGCCTCAGACACTTAACACTAGCTGTGTGTCTCTAGGCAAGTCACTTAACCCCAATTGTCTCACACACACAAAAACAAAACAAACAAACAAAAAAATCCCCCAAGAACAACTTTGAGCAAGTAAGTAATTTTGACTATTATAAACACCCAAATTAACTACAAAGGGCATATGAAGGAAGACACTATCTGCATCCCGAGAATGAAATGATAAATAAAAGTATATATAGAATAATTTTACATACATATATACATATTTGTGTCTAATGGTAGTCATTTCTAGGGTGGGGGGGAGAAAAAATAAATTTATATGATAACTTTATTGTGTATTTAAAAGAAATGGCAAGTTGTACATAATAGATTTGCAGTTTCATGTGCATCATCTTTAATTATACTGTTATAGAAATGCTTGTTTTATTTCACAAATTCAAAATAAAAGAAATAAAAACTTAAACACAGCTATGACTGTGAGAATCTTTCCTGTTTCTCTAATACTCTTTAATTCAGTTCTAAGTTAACTATGTCCAGATCCCATTTCATGGATATATAAGAGTAATACTATAAGACACTATATTTCCAGTTGGTTTACTTTCTTGTTCTTATGCTGTGACTAGGGGACTGAAGGGAGAGGAGATAGATGCCAGCACAAAAAGTTGCAGGCCTTAGAGGGTGTTAGGCCTGGAGATTGAATGCAGACTATGTTACATTGCTACTAGTGTTTTAGTTTTTACTGTGTATTTACTAATCTGATTTAAACTGTGTTTGAGTCATGACTGTGAGAGAAGGATAAAGGAACAGGTACAAAGGGAAGGCGACACATAGGGTATGGCCAAGTAAGTAGGGCCTGAGCCAGAGATGACATCATTCTTTAAGTGAGAATTCAGAGGTGACAGTACTGGAGCAGTGGGGTCGTAGTTTGTTTACTTAACAGTAATATGGCCCCTGAGTTCTTATTGTTTCTAGTCAATAGTTAAAAATAGCCAGTAAAGGGACAGCTAGGTGGTGCAGTGAATAAAACACTGGCTCTAGATTCAGGAGGACCTGAGTTCAAATTTGACTTCAGACATTAGACACTTACTAGCTATGTGGCCCTGGACAAGTCATTTAATCCTCATTGCCCTGCAAAAAAAAATAGCCAATAAAGATTTATTAAGCACCTATCATGTGCCAGGCATTCTGCTAAGTGATAGGAATAGTCTTTGCCCTCATGGAGTTTATAGTCTAATGGAGAAAAACATTAGACAAAAGAAAGCTGTAAAGACGGGAGGGAATGGGGAAAAGGCAGAGGGCAAAGGGTAGAATGGTGAAGTCAAATAAATCCAAAATGAGACCTAGACTGCTAACACTTGCCAAATCTAGTTACACTCAAAATCACAAAAACCAGGACTCAAGAACCCAGAATTGAAAGGAACTTCAGAGGTCATCTAATTTGACTTTTTTTTTTTTTTGCAGGGCAATGAGGGTTAAGTGACTTGCCCAGGGTCACACAGCTAGTAATTGTCAAGTGTCTGAGGCTGGATTTGAACTCAGGTACTCCTGAATCCAAGGCCAGTGCTTTATCCACTGCACCACCTAGCTGCCCCCATCTAATCTGACCTTTAACCAACCCCTTTTCAATGGTTCCAGAAGACATTTATTCAGTCTCCATTTGAATATCTTAAATGAAGATGATCGTGCTACTAACATAAATAGGAAAGTAGAGAGAAGAACAAATATGGGAAGTAATGTAATGAATTCTATTTTGGACTTCTTGAGTTTGAGGTAATGATGGTTTATGTTGCTAAAGGATCATAGAATAATAGGATGATAGACCCAGAGCTGGAAGCATTCTTAGATGCCGTTGATCCTTAGTCTCCTCATTTTAAGCTACAGCCCATAGAGGTGAAGCAATTTGCTCAGTGTCACCCAGTTAGTAAGTGTCTAAGGTGGTATATATCAGCCTTCCTGATCCAAAGTCCAATGCCCTATCCACAATGCTGCCTGTACTGTCCAGCCAGGAGTTGAAGATAGGGGACTGGAACTCAGAGTAGAGATTGGGATTACATATATAGATATGAAAGTCAATGGAAATCCAATAACTAAATAGTGGCAGAGCTAGGATTCATTATTATACACATCTACCGTCTGAATCCAGGGATTTTTCCAGTACCACAAAATAAATATATGCGGTTGACTGACTTAAATCAGTGCCATGGAAATATTCCTACTTGTAATACTCTGCCACTCTTTCAGAGTCCCAAATCCTTCAAGACCTAAGGAATAAATTTAGGGAACTCTCTGCCAATTCTTACCACAGAGATCTTGAGGTCTTGATACTGTTTCAGTATTTGATATATTTTACCTTGTTTTTTTCCAATAAATATGTCTTTAAAAAATCATCAGGTGGGGGGCAGCTAGGTGGCACAGCGGATAAAGCACTGGCCCTGGATTCAGGAGTACCTGAGTTCAAATCCGGCCTCAGACACTTGACACTTACTAGCTGTGTGACCCTGGGCAAGTCACTTAACCCCCATTGCCCCGCAAAAAAAAAAAAATCAGGTAATTATTTGGCCTTAGCTGTCATGGTGTACCTCTAATTTGAAATTATAGACCTCCTAGATCAGAAATATGTAGAAGCTGAGGCCAGTGGTAGTAATAAATCTAGAAGAATTAAATTATAGAATCACAGAATGTTGGATATGTATGGGGCCTGAGATATTATCCAGTCTGACTCTTTCTTTTGAAAAATAAGAAAACCAAGATTTAGAGTGCCTTGCCAATATCCTACATCTAGTAAGTACATGGTAAAAGGTTAAAACCAATGGACTCTACTCATTTGGTTTTTACATTGCTTGGGGAACATACCAAGTATTAGACTTTTGGTGGAGCCATACAGGGCCTTGCTCTTGGCTCTCTTTCCAGGAAAAGAAAAAACAAAACATTTCTTATATTCCCTATGCTGATCCAAGGAAGGGGATGTGGTGGTTAATAGTGGAAATACCACTGGATTTGGTGTCAGAAGCTATGGGCTTTAATCCAAATTGTGTTATCTATGACTTAAATGACCTTAGATAGACAAGTCATTTAATCTCTTTGGGTCTTGGTTTCCTTATCTATAAAATGAACTAAATGAGATGATTTTTAAAGACCTTTTCCAGCCCTAAACAGAATGACATTGTCACCTCATGAACAGAACATAAAAGTAGAGAGTTGGCCCAGATGATCTCTTCAGGGCTGTTCTAGTTCTACTCAGAACCTACCAGTTCCATACTATTAAGTAGGGAAATTCTGTTCCACTCACTCTCCTTCCTATAATATTTGTCCTCTTCCCAAATCCCAGGATCCTTTCTCTTCACCCATTGCATTCTGAGTGTCTGTCTACAACAGTCTACTATGTCACTAGAAAAATCCAATATTCTGGATATTTCTAGTTAGATGTAATAAAACAGAAACACTAGTTGGCAAATAAGATTCCAGTTATTCCACCCTAAAGTCATCGTGGACTTGCTATTTTCAGTCCAGATTATAGAAAATAAAAAGAGGAGGGCAGAAAGAATTAAGAAGTGACCATCTTAACAAATTTTCAATTCGTTTCTTTGATCTACCACAGTGTAGTGCCTCTTAGTGGTGCCCACCCTTAAGGTACATTCATTCAGCATCCCAGTTGCTGCAAGAACCTCCCTTAACCTTTTTAGAACATATGAGCATGTCCAGTCAGCCCTAATGACTCAAGGGTTTGTACTGTTTGATAATGACCATTGATTTAATTAGCTGCCAAGCCAGAAAGGGGTATTTAGCACTCTTCTTTCTGGGCATCAAAGCCCATACAGACTTCTTCCTATGTCCAGGAAATGGAATGTTGGGGCAGGGGAGGGGGGAATGAAAAAAAAAAAACCTAACATTTCCCATCCAATCACTTATATCCATGAATACATCCTACTGTGACAAGTCTGTGCTTGGGTACGTCACCTCCCACTTCGGAGATCCTGAAAGGCAGTTGGAAGCTTCCCCTGTGCTAGATCAGCAGAGATCAGGAGTGGGTTAGCATTAAGAGTAGGGGCTACTGTAATAGGAGGAAAACAAGACAAGCAGAAGCAGGCAGGCTACAAAGGAAGCAGTAGTAAGTGGAAAAAGAGACAACTAGAAGATCAGCTTGGCTGTTTGATCACACAATGCTAATATGCAAAGGTGAAATTTAAAACAGCTAATGATCAGCCTTTCAGACACTGTGAAACAATGAACTTTAAGCATTAGCCTCCTGACTTTATCTTTATTGCTTAGCATTCTCTTTTCTGTGTGGGAATAAATTACCTGTACCATACCTGATTCATGTTCATACACTGGGTACCTTTTTATACTTTCCCTCTTGAAGAGGGGAAAATACTAGACCAGAAAAAAAAAAGTAGATTTATTCCTTGGGAATCTTAGATTGGAGTGAAATGAAGCACTAGGGAGCCTAATTCCCATATTAAGAAGACAGACAACAATAACTAGAGCAATAGCACACAGGTAATTAAAGGACAGGGGTTGACACTGGCCAACAACTTTTGTGGTCTCAGCCAGGCAGAGCCTAGCTAGCTACAGTGCTAGAATAGTTTAACTCATATTATCAAAACATTTTTAAAAATAATTATTCAATTCCCCTTTATATTTAATAAAGGGGAAGAAAACTCCTTTCTTGAGCTACAGAGATAATAATGGGCCACCAGAGAAAAGATAGCAATATCTAGCAAGAGGCAAGTTTCCCCTTAAAACACACACACACACACACACACACACACACACACACACACACACACACTCAGTCCCTACATGCAATAGAAGAAGCTGTGGAGTTGAAGAGGCAAATAGATTGAAAGAAAGCCCCGGGTAGTCACTGCAGCCTCCTGGCCAGATTTCCCTGCACCTCTCCCCTCACTTTGTTTATCCAGGCAATGGGGCGGGCTGTTTGAAGGAGGATGTTTGACTGGGCAAATAATGAGGATTATCTCTGGGCATGAGCTCCAAAAAGGCCCTTTTCGGAAGCCTCCAGTCCACATACAGAAATCGGAATTTGTGGAGCCCCAAACTGAAGCAGGTAGGGGCTTTCGTGCCATAAATAAGTTTCCAAAACAACCAGATTTGTTTTTTCAGATGTCTTTTTACCTGAGAAAATGTCCTGGGGCTTTTGTCCTCTTTCATATCTAAAATTAATAATGGCTGGCATTTTTCCTTGAGGCATTTCCTCCTCAAGATAACAGACCTTTAGGTCTTCCAAGTGACTTCTATTCTCCTTTGCATTGTAGTGACTGAGACTTGCTGTGTCTGATTTTGGCTCTCAGCAGTTCAGTGAATGCAACACTGAAGAGAGAGAGAGAGAGAGAGAGTGGTAGCCTCTCACAAGCTAAATCCATCACGAATTCCCGCACAAGGATTCTTCTGAAACATTTGGGTAAAAGGTCAAGGCTGGAACATGTTCAACTAAAGTGTATTTTCTGCAGTGGAAAAGGCAAGAGACATTTGATTTTCAATTTTAATCAAGAAATTGAGTTTCAAAACCTGAGGCCCAAGTGTTACAGAAAAATGCTGGTTATATCCCAGTGAATAAAGACAGGAGAGAAGACCCTTTTCTTTGAGACGAATTGTATAAATGTTGTTAATATGAATGTATGGATCACCTGGCTTTGATGGATACCTTATTATCCAAAAGTATTTTTTATGAAACCCTGAGTTAATAGGAGCAAAATGTTCTTCAACTGAACTCCAAAACTGAACCCAGGTAGTTAGCAGATAAAAGTCCCTACCTGGTGACTTCTTTCCTCCAGATAGTAAGTCCCTATCTTATGGGGTGTCCTCATCCTTGCCAAACTCCTTTTTTTGGAATCCTGTAATCCTATTGTGAAGAACACGACTCCTGCTCAATAATTATCTGGAACTCAGTGGCAGTGATGTGTCAAAGGCTCATTTATTGTCATTCTCCCGAGAATGGCCAACCCAGTGTGCAGCTGGTGGGTGCAGAGAATGGGGACTCACAGGCCCCATTTTTAAACCCTAGTCCCTAATGTGAACGGACCCTCCCCTTTTTCATCACTGGTCAGATTACTCAAGGGTTACAATCTAAGCACAAAAACTAGCTAACCAGAATGCAGTATTCATAACCCTAATTTCCATAATTATTCTTTGGGTTCTTAGCCAATGGGGAAGGTGACACAGGGACATTTCTTCAATCTTCCCTTATATGGACACAGCCCAGGAGAGGACCTAATTGAGACCAGCTCAGGGCTCCTTGAACCATGTGATCTTGTTTTCTGGAGGGGAAGGAGGGGGACTGAGATCTTTTTCCTCAATCAGGTTTGGAGGAGTGTAATTTGAATGGTGACTATTATAGTCTTATTGAGAGGAGACCATTCCCCATTTCCTCACACCTATCATGGTGCTTCTATATTTCCTCCATACTTGTTATAACTGAAATTATTAAAACTGCTTTGCATTACATCCATTCTTGTTATAGTATTGCTTTTGGCTTGATTTGTATCATGCTAATGAATCTAACAACACCTTGTAACCAGTGAACAATACAAAAACCTTATGTACCCTCAGAAAGAGGAAGTCTCCAAGCTCCTTCTTAAGAGGGAGTCTCCACATGATCATGTTTCTTTCTTCTTGGGACAAATAAACTGGTACTGTGTTTTTCCTGTCTATCTCTGATCTGTTTACATTATGTTCTCTGATCTGTGTTGTGTTTTTTTTTTTTCTTCTTGGTAGGAGGACAGTTATGGAAGCAAATTGTAGGAGATATTATATTGATTTCTCTGATCTGTTTATTGATTTTTGTAGGATACAGGCAAATCAAAAACTATTTTTAATTTTCAACAATGGGAAAGTAAGGCACAAGCCCATAGGATGAAAGAGAAAATATTATCTCAATATTAGTAGCAATGACTTATGATATTCTTTTCCCTTCCTACTATCTGAAAAGTGACTTTTTCCATTGTACTTTGCATCTCACTAAGTACAGTTATGTCTAATTGGATATTACTCAATGCCAGCCCTCATCAACGATCCTCCAAACCTCCCTGTTCTAGGTATTTCAAGGACTAGAACTATAAATAAAAATGTTTATTACATTTTTTTAAAAAAAGAATCTTCCCTAGATCATGAGATCTCATCAATGCATTTTTGTTAGTCAGTCAGTCAGAGTTCATTAGTTCAAAGAGAAAGCATTTTATTTGAAAAGCAATATAATAATAGCAATAATTGAACATCCCCCCCTTACTCTCTGCCATAAACTGTGAACTCACTCTCTCACAAATATACATAGATTCTAACTAGGAAGATTCAGTTTGCATAAGCATCCTATGTATGATATCCATATGTAAGTAGCAGCAATGGCCAGGTTTTGTTTATATTGAGTGCTAACTTTCCTGGTCTCTCTTTGCTCTGCAAAGACATGCTCCAAATGTTGGCTGATTCCATTTGTATGAAACTGAAGAGTCTCTGGTTCTAGGACAGTCAGATGACCCCTTCACTAATGGCTTTTAATAGTCTCAGGAAGATGCCTCACACCACATCACCATCAATGCAAAGTCTTCCATTATGCATGGAACAAAGAAACCTTTGCACTAGAGCTGCCTACCTGATGAAGCTCAGTGATTAGCATCATTACCTAATTCCCACATAGTTTGAAATCAGATCTCTTCCATAATCTAGGAACTAGGAACTTCCTTCTTGAAATCCTATCGGCTCCATAGGACTGACTGCTCACTCAGTTGTAATGTGTCTAGCCCTGGCCCTACTCTGCCACAGGACATATTTCTCAGTCTACTTGTTCCTTCCATCTACCCAAAGTGAAAAAGTCACTGAATCTCAGACTTTTTGAAATCCGATCCCACTCCAGCTACATTTTGGCCCTGGAGATGACAGTGGAACAAGAAGCAAATGATGTTTGAATGGCAGTCAGTTAAGCTGGGAGGAAATGCTGGCTCTCATCTCCCTCAGGAAAGAAAAGACAGAGCTTCTATTATATTCCCCAGATCATTGCAGCTGCTATTTTATAGATTCTGTGAAATGGTGAAGGGTAAAGATATTTATTCTGTACCTGCCTCTCACTACGGGGACCTCATTCTGAGAAGGCTCTATCTCAGAGGTTGATATCTGAAGCCGGAGCTGATACTCTTTCAAATGTATGTTTCAGTGTTTCATCTGCCCTTCATTCTATTACTATTGTTGCTGTGTTCTCAAAAAAATGTGGTCATCATCAAACTAAAGAGATTTTGGCATGAGGGAAAATACTGTGACTTGTACTGTCTGTGCTGCTTGAATTACTTAGGATTGACAGTCTATTTATGGTAATTTAAAAAAATTCCTGAAAAACCATTTGCATAGCTTACTCTCAAAGGTCTTTAAGATAAATTGAGAAAAACCTGTCTAATAGCTTCTATACATAGGCACTTTATTGTTTAATTATTTAAATTAGTTGTATTTAATTGTCATTCAAATGGAGTACCCCCCATAAGTTGGGTTTTTAAGATAGAAAGGGAATTTTAGTTTAATGTGGTCTCAAAATAAAATTACACAATTAAGTTCTGATAAAAGTCTTATCTAATTAGCTCAGTATTTGAATCTGACATAGGATGAATATTAAGTACTAATGCAGAATCTGACTTTTTGAAAAATGGCAACTCTGTCCCATTCTTAGCTGTCTGAAACAGATAGTTCTTTGTAATTGTGTTGTGGACACTTATGGTGAATTCTTGTTCTGTCTTGCCTGTATGAGACATCTTTCAGCTTAAGACTTCATCTTTTATACAAAAAGTAGGATATACATAATAATATGTTTTATATTCGAGAATATTGATATACACAAAACAGAATAGTAATCCATAATAAAAATAATAACAGCTAGCATTTACATAGTGCTTAAAGATTTGTAAAACACTTTACATATGTTAGCTCATTCGATCACAATTCCAGGAGGTGGTGTTCAGTTGTTTCACTCTTGTCTGATTCTTTGTAACCTCATTTGGAGCTTTCTTAGCAAAGATACTGGAGTGGTTTACCATTTCCTTTTTCAGCTCTTTTTACAAATGAGGAAACTAGGGCAAATAGGGTTAAGTGATTTGCCCAGGGTCTTATAGCTAGTAAGTATCTGAGGCTAGATTTGAGCTCCAGTCTTCCTGACTTCAGGCCCAGTGCTCTATCCACTGTGCCACCAGTTACCGAACCCTGGGCATTTCAATTTAACAGATGAAGAATTTGAGACAGAAGAAGGTTAAATGATGAGTGCAGTCATACAACTAGTAAGTGATCTGAAGCAGAATTTGAACTCTAGTTTTCCTGATTCTTGATTCAAAATACAAGGTTCTATCCACTGCACTAGTGCTGTCAAACTCAACTAGAAATACTTTCCTGTAGGCTACCTATTGACTTAAAACACCACGGGTTAACATTATCTATATTGTATTGTATTCTTATTTATTGTCAAATATTTCCCAATTACATTTAATTTGGGGACACCTGGTCTGTGAGTATGATGAAGCCATTAGCCAGAGGTACACAGTTGACTAAACATCAAGTTAAAGAGTTAGGTTTAGAGATCTTATTTACCTGAGACTTGAGTTCTGATTATTGTGCCCTTGAGTATAGATTCTATAATACTTGAAAAAATAGCTATGTTTTTTTTTCCCTTGATGAGACAATTGGGGTTAAGTGACTTTCCCAAGGTCATGCAGGTAGTAAGTGTTAAATGTCTGAGGCTGGATTTGAACTCGGGTCCTCCTGACTCCAGGGCCACTGCACCACCTACCTGTCCCCAAAATAGCTATGTTTTAATATTGTGTTCTCTCCACTGATGCAGATGGCAACTTCTTTGGTAAAAAATCTTTAGGAGCTACAGGGACCAAAACAAAATGAATTATCTGAATGAATGAAAAAGCATCCATTAAGAATCAGTAATACAATCAAAGCCGAATCCTAAGCTGTGGGGTTACCAATAGAAAACTGGAAAAGAGGGCAGCTAGGTGGCACAGTGGATAAAGCACCAGTCCTGGATTTAAGAGGATCTGAGTTCAAATTCGGCATCAGACACTTAACACTTACTAGCTGCATGACCTTGGGAAAGTCACTTAACCCCAATTGCCTCACCAAGGGGAAAAAAAAAACATTGCTATTTCTTCAAGTATTATAGAATCTATACTCAAGGGCACAATAATCAGAACTCAAGTCTAGTCACTTACTAGCTGTGTGACCCTGGGCAAGTCACTAAACCCCCATTGCCCTGCAAAAACAACAACAACAAAAAGAAAACTGGAAAAGGTCCCTACTCTCCATTAGCAATTTGGGCATAGTGGCGTATCTCTCCAGCAATGAGCTTCTCTGTGCTTACCTTTGTCAGTCCTTGGACAAAAGACACAGTGCTTTTTTACATGGACCTCATCCTCAAAGCTTTTTTTTTTTTTTAATCTTGGCAGGGCTTTTTAGAACTCATTCTTTCCAGGAATGGTCTTCAATAACTCTGCATTACTAACATACAATGAGAACTCAAAACAGTGCCTATGAAGAGGCTGACAAAAACAATGAAGTACCTAAATGGGCAAAAAGTTGGTTGTTGATGCACTTTACAGATTTTCTGTAATCCCAGATTTCCTCATTAATGTGAGAACCAGTGCTAGCAAGGGTTGGGAGTAGGTATAGGTTTAGGAATAGTGTGTCTGTAGGTAGCTGTAGTCACATGCTAAAGCTGGAAGGGAATTTTGAAATTCACTAGATAATCAGCCACTAAAGAGAGAAGAATTGTCCTAAAAGTACAATGAAATTGATTTGAATGCTCAGTGCTTCTTCCAAAGTACTGAGTTCCCCATCTTCCAAATCAACCATATTTCCACACTAAATTTAAATTACCAGGTCTGAGATCCTGCCCAACTTAAGCCCTAAAGCAAAGAGAGACCCAGAAATACTGAATTTTAAGAATATTAGTGAGAAACAGAGGGAAAAAAGTTACTCAGTTAGGTTAAACTGTTTACATCCCTACACAGGAAGATAATACTCATAACTCTTAAGAACTGTAAATGTATTTGGGCAGAGAGAAGGACTTTACACAGAGGGTATAAATATAAATTGTCTTTGATGTGATGATACAAAGAAAATTAAGGGGTTAAAAAGGGAATCTATGGGGAGGAGAGGAAAGGGGAGGTGGAATGGGGTGAATTATATCATATGAAGAGGTGAAAAAAACCTATTACAATAGAGGGAAAGAAAGGTGGGGTGAATATTGTTTCAACCCTACTCTCATTAGATTTGATTCTAAGAGGGAATAACATATATGTTGATTGGGATAAAGAAACTTAGCTCATTCTTTAAGGAAGCAAAAGGGGAAGGGAAAGGGGGGGGCTGATAGAAGGGAGAACAAAAGCAAGGGAGAAAAGGGTAAAGAAAAGAGAAGGGGGTGATAAAAAGGGAGGGCAGATTGGGGAAGGCAGGGGTAAGAAGCAAAATGTCAGTGAGGAGGAATAGGGTAAAAGAAGGGGGAAAAAGTACAAAGGGGGGTAAATGGAATGGAGGGGAATAAACAGTAATAATAACTGTAAATGTAAATGGGATGAACACTGCTATAAAAGAGAAGCAAATTGCAGAGTGGATTAAAAACCAGAATCCCATAATATGCTGTTTACAAGAAACACATTTGAAGCAGAGAGATACACATAGAGCAAAGGTAACAGGTTGGAGCAGAATATATTATGCTTCAGCTAAAGTAAAAAAAAAAAGCAGGGGTAGCAATCCTTATCTCAGAAAAAGCACAAGCAAAAATAGATCTCATTAAAAGAGATAAGGAAGGAAACTACATCTTTCTAAAAGGTACTGTAGATAATGATGTAATATCAATATTAAATATATATGTGCCAAGTGGTATAGCATCCAAATCCTTAGAGGAGAAGTTAAATTAGTTACAAGAGGAATTGGACAGTAATACCATACTAGTGGGGGATCTGAATCTCCCCCTCTCAGAATTAGATAAATCTAGCTGAAAAATAAATAAGAAAGAAGTGAAAGAGGTGAATAGATTACTAGAAAAGTTAGACATGACAGATTTCTGGAGAAAATGAATGGGGATAGAAAGGAATATACCTTTTTCTCAGCAGTACATGGCACATTTTCAAAAACTGACCATGTAATAGGACACAAAAACATCATAGTCAAACGTAGAAAAGCAGAAATAGTAAATGCATCCTTCTCAGATCATGATGCAATAAAAATTACATGTAAGAAAGAGCCAGGGAAAAGTAGAATGAAAATCAATTGGAAACTAAATAATTTCATTCTAAAGAATGAATGGGTCAAACAACAAATCATAGAAACAATCAATAACTATATCCAAGAGAATGACAATAATGAGACAACATACCAAAATCTATGGGATGCAGCCAAAGCAGTACTTAGGGGGAAATGTATAGCTCTAAATGCTTACATGAATAAAAAAGAGAAAGAGGAGATTAATGAATTGGGCATGCAACTTAAAAAGCTGGGAAAAGAACAAATTAGAAATCCCCAATTAGATACTAAACTAGAGATCCTGAAAATTAAAGGAGAAATTAATAAGATTGAAAGCAAAAAAAACTATAGAATTAATCAATAAAACTAAGAGCTGGTTTTATGAAAAAGCCAATAAAATAGATAAAATATTGGTTAATTTGATTAAAAAAAAAGAAAGAAGAAAACCAAATTACCAGTATCAAAAATTAAAAGGGTGATGTTACCACCAATGAAACAGAAATTAAATCAATAATTAGGAATTATTTTGCCCAACTGTATGCCAATAAATTTGACAATCTAAATGAAATGGATGAATATTTACAAAAATACAAACTGTCCAGGTTAACTGAAGAGAAAATAAAATCCTTAAATAAACCCATATTAGAAAAAGAAATGGAACAAGCCATTAATGAACTCCCTAAGGAAAAATCCCCAGGGTCAGATGGCTTTACAGGTGAATTTTAACAAACATTTAAAGAAAAATTAATTCCAATATTATACAAATTATTTGGAAAAATAGGTGAAGAAGGAGTTATACCAAATTCATTTTATGATGCAAATATGGTGGTGATACCAAAACCAGGCAAAGCAAAAACAGAGAAAGAAAAATATAGACCAATTTCCCTAATGAATATTGATGCTAAAATCTTAAATAAGATATTAGCAAGGAGATTACAGCAAGTGATCACCAGGATAATACACTATGACCTGGTAGAATTTATACCAGGAATGCAGGGCTGGTTCAACATTAGGAAAACTATGAACATAATCAACCACATCAATAAGAAAACTAACCAAAATCATATGATTATCTCAATAGATACAGAGAAAGCTTTTGACAAAATACAGCACCCATTCCTAATAAAAACAATAGAGAGCTTAGGAATAGGGGGAGCTTTCCTTAAAATAATAAACAGTATCTACCTAAAACCATCAGCAAGCATTATATGCAATGGAGATAAATTAGAGGCCTTCCCAATAAGATCAGGGGTGAAATAGGGATGTTTGTTATCACCCCTATTATTTAATATTGTATTAGAAATGTTAGCTTTAGCAACCAGAGAAGAGAAAAGAATTAAAGGAATTAGAATAGGCAAGGAGGAAACAAAACTATCACTCTTTGCAGATGATATGATGGTATACTTAAAGAATCCTAGAGAATCGACTCAGTAATTACTTGAAACAATTAACAACTTTAGCAATGTAGTAGGATATAAAATAAATCCACATAAATCATCAGCATTTCTATACATGACCAACAAAGTCCAGCAGCAAGAGATAGAAAGAGAAATTCCATTTAAAGTAATGGTAGATAATATAAAATACTTGGGAGTCTACTTGCCAAGACAAACCCAGGAACTCTATGAACACAATTACCAAACACTCTTCACACAAATCAAATCAGATCTAAATAATTGGAAAGATTTCAATTGCTCATGGATAGGCAGAGCTAATATAGTAAAAATCACAATTCTACCTAAATTAATTTACTTATTCAGTGCCATACCAATCAGACTACCTAAAAATTATTTTATAGAGCTAGAAAAAATAATAGTAAAATTCATCTGGAAAAACAAAAAAATCAAGACTATCCAGGGAAATAATGAAAAAAAAATGCACAGGTGGGTTAGCAGTACCAAACCTGGAGCTTTACTATAAAGCAGCAGTCATCAAAACTATCTGGTACTGGCTAAGAAATAGAGTGGTGGATCAATGGAATAGACTAGGCATGAGAAATGCAGTAGTAAATGACACTAGTAATGTAGTGTTTGATAAACCCAAAGGCTCCAGCTTCTGGGATAGGAACTCAGTATTTGACAAAAACTGCTGGAAAAACTGGAAGAAAGTATGGCAGAAATTAGGCATAGACCAACATCTTATACCTTATACTAAAATAGGGTCAAAAAGGATACATGATTTAGACATAAGAGGTGATATTAGGAGAGAAAGTAATAGTCTACCTTTCAGATCTTTGGAAAGGAAAACAGTTTATATGACCAAATAAGAGATAGAGAATAATATAAAATGCAAAATGGATGATTTTGATTACATTAAAATAAAAACAAATTTGTACAAACAGAAGCAATGCATCCAAAATTAGAAGGGAGGCAGAAAGCTAGGAAACAATTTTTATGGCCAGTACTTCTGATAAAGGCCTCATTTCTAAAATATATAGGGAACTAAATCAAATTTATAAGAATCCAAGTCATTCCCTAATTGAGAAATGGTCAAAGGATATGAACAGGCAGCTTTCTGATGAAGAAACAAAAGTTATCTATTCCCATATGAAAAATGTGCTAAATCTCTAATGATTAGAGAGATGCAAATTAAAACAACTCTGAGGTACCACCTGACACCTATCAGATTGACTAAAATGACAACAAAGGAAAATAATGAACGTTAGAGAAGCTGTGGAAAAATTGGAACGAACACTAATGCATTGTTAGTGGAGCTATGAACTGATCCAAGCATTCTGGAGAGCAATCTGGAATTATGCCCAAAGGGCGATAAAGCTGTGCATACCCTTTGACCCAGCAATACCACTTTTGGGTCTTTTTCCCAAAGAGATCGTGGAACAGGGAAAAGGACCCACATATACAAAAATATTTATAGCTGCTCTTTATGTGTTGGCAAGGAATTGGAAGTTGAGGGGATGTCCATCAATTGGGGAATGGCTGAACAAGTTGTGGTATATGAATGTAATGGAATACTATTGTGCTGTAAGAAACAATGAGCAGGAGGAGTTCAGAGAAACTTGGAGGGTCTTTCATAGGCTGATGATGAGTGAGATGAGCAGAAGCAGAAGAACATTGTACACAGTATCATCAACATTGTGTGTTGATCTACTGTGATGGACTATATTTTTCTCACCAATGCAAGGGTACAGAAGAGTTCCAGGGAACTCATGATGGAAGAGGATCTCCAAATCCAAGGAAAAAAAAAAGAACTGAGGAGTATAGATGCTGAATGAACCATACTATTTCTTTTGTTTTTGGTGCTGTTGTTTTTCTATTTCGAGGTTTTTCCTCATTGCTCTGATTTTTCTCTTATAACATGACTAATGCAGAAATATGTTTAATGTTATATATATATATGTATATATATATATAAAACCTATATCAGATTACCAGCTGTCTAGGGGAGGGGGGAGGGAGGGAGAAAAAATCTGAAATTGGAAAGCTTGTATAAACAAAAGTTGAGAATTATCTTTACATGTAACGGGAAAAATACTTTATTAAAAATATTAGTGAGAATAACAGAATATACTCATATTATAGAATGACAAATTTATGTGGGCTTTTAGAGATTATAATTTCTTCTATTTCTCTATTTCCTCCCATCCATCCAATGGAGTATAGTGGGCAGAGAACTGTCCTTAAAGTCAGGAAAACTTGGTTTCGAGCTCTACCCTTTGATACATATTGACTATGACGCTTTGAAAGTCATTTAACTTCTCACTGATCTAGATAGTTCTTCATTATGATAAGTTGCAGAAAAGGAGCATAGAAAGAGGATGTCTCCTTACTTGGGAATCTCCATATACTAATGAAATAATAGGTATAATAACTATCCCCATCCCAGATACCCTCTGGATAAATTGATCTTTTTAAAATGAAAATTTTCTTTGAATATCTCTAGGTACATGGAATTTCATGAGACAGTCTATCCCATTTGGGGAGAGTTCTAATTGTTGGATTGTTCTTTCTCATATTGAAACATGCTATGTCTCTGACAGACTTAAGAGTTCTTAACACAATGATCAGCTATGATTCCAGAGGACTCATAATACAGCATGCTACTTACCTCCTGACAGAGTTGAGAGATTCAGAAAACAGATCAGCTGATCTATCTGTCTGTCTGTCCATCCCTCTTTCTTTCTATCATCTATCTATACACCCATACATATACAACACACACACACACATATATATAGACACACAAATAAGTATAAAACACATCTCCATGTCTGTCTATATCTCATATATCTCATTTCTCTCTCCCTCCCATAACTGTTTGTCTCCCCTTGTTTCTCTCTGCTTCTGTTTTTCTCTCTCTGGGTGTTCTTCTGTTTCTCTATCTCTTTCTGTCTCTCTTTCTCTGTGTCTCTGTCTCTTTCTCTGTGTCTCTGTTTCTGTGTCTCTGTCGCTCTCCTTCTGTCTCTGTCTCTGTGTGTCTCTCTCTTAGAGACAAAATGTTTGCTGTGGGAATTTGTTTTGTTTGATGATACATGATTGTTACGAGGATTTTACTTTCTTTTTTTTTTTTCAGTGTGGAAGGTAGGGTGAGAAGGGAGGGGGAAAGGCAGATTTTTGTTAATTGAAAAAAATATTTTTAAGGGAACATAATCTGCCTCCTGGTAACTACCTTCTTAGTTCTGTTTTTACTAGCAACAGAGAATTTTTAATCCTTTTCTAAATGAGAGCCTCCAAGTACTTAAAGAAAGGAATAACATCCACCCTGACTTCTCTTTGCCATGCTAAATATCACTAGTTCCTTCATTCCTTCAATCACACCCCATAAAAACATGAATTGCTTCAAATCCCCCTCATAGAATCTAAATTTTTCAAGTTGAAAAAAAAATATGATTCAATCTGAGATCATTTCTGAAAACTGAACTATAACCCAAGGAGTCCTAAGATGTCAGCACTAATTGCTGTTCTAACATGTCTCACATCTATATTGCATTATCTGTTTTGAAAACCATTATATATATATATATATATATATATATATATATATATATATATATATATATATATAAAATCTCATTGATCTTACAACACCTCTGTGCCAAAGTTCTATTATTCCCATTTTACAGATGAGGAAAAACTGAGTCAGAAAGAGGTTAAATGGCTTGTATAGAATCTATAAGTAGTTAGTCTTAGAGGAAGGGTGGGAACCTAGTTCTTCCTTTCTAAATCCATTACAGTGAGCTTCCTGATTCCTGTCTTCTTTCCCCTGAGAAGTAGTAGCTACTGCTATCAAGAATCCATCCTTTCTGTAGCTTCCAGAAATATTCCTGTTGTAAAGTTTCATATAATTCACTGCAATTCATTTTCCTGAGTGCCTCCATGGATATTTGAAAGAACAATCCATACTCCTTCTCTGTCAGTTTATAGTGTGTTTCAGTTCCTACCATTTCCTAAAATGACAGCTTGATTATAATGCAATTATCTTTTGTGGTGAATCAAGTGCATAATTTTATTTCCAGATGGGTTTATGTTGCTTATATTTAAACTCATTACTGAAAAGGCTACTTTAGAGGGAAAAATAAATTAAATAAAGTCAAACAATCATAAATTCCTTAAAGGAAAATAGTTATACGGGGTATGGACCAGAGAGAAAGGGCTACATTGTATCTTGTGTCACACTGTTTGCAAGATAAATATTTGGGTTGGCCTTGAGAAGACAGAAAAGCTTAAGAGTCAATGGAGACTTTTTTAAAAAATTATTATTATTTTTTAGTGAGGCAATTGGGGTTAAGTGACTTGCCCAGGGTCATACAGCTAGTAAGTGTTAAGTGTCTGAGGCCGGATTTGAACTCAGGTCCTCCTGACTCCAGAGCCAGTGCTCTATCCACTGCGCCACCTAGCCACCCCCAATGGAGACTTTTTAAAAATGGAACTGGAAAATTCAAGGCACAAATGCTACCAAAAAGGAAAGCTATTTCAGCTGTCATGACTTGACTGGGAGGAAGGAAGCAGGAGAAACCCAATGATCCAGAGAAGAGACACAGGTGAGTTGGGGTAAATTCCAGGTAACTGGAAGGTACTTGACAAATATCATATGATTCATAAAGGAATGTGTGAACTAATCACATAATTTATACTGACTTTGTTTAACTCCCAAGGATGAAGGATTTAGTATCTCTTCTGTACATCTCTGGTGGATTTTTTGTCCATGCAATACTATTTTGCAGAGAGGAAGAGAAAATCAGTAGTCTAAGAGTAGCTGTTATGTCATTGCCATATCATTAAATGATTCCTTGGGAGGTCCTGTTTACCCACCATGCCCCTTGTGATCATCATCCCTGATTAAGTTTTCAAAGGAAAGTATTTCTTACCATTGACATTGTAGTTGGAATACTATTAGGGTATGTTTTTGAGAGGACTGAGGTTGTAGAAAACCATCTGAAGAGAACGGTGATAAAGAACTGGGACACAAGACATGAAACAGAGAAAAAGGGATGATTGTGAGCTCAGCTGGTATAGTAGTAGGAGGGCCATAGATTGAGTTCTGGAGAGGACCTTAGAGGGTATCTATTCTGACCTCTTCATTTTACAGATGAGGAAACTGAGACACAGGGAAGTCAAATGACCTTTTCAGGGTCACATAGTTAATTAGTATGTGTATGAAATATGATTTGAACTCACATTTTAGTACAGTTCCGATGCCTTTTTACTATACTCTGCTCCTGTCTCCATACTTTTGCATTGCCTGTCCCCATGTCTGGAATGGTCTTACTCTTCACCTCCCTCTCTGAGAATCCCTGGTTTTCTTCAAAACTCATTAGAAGGGGTGGCACAGTGGATAAAGCACCAACTCTGGAGTCAGGAGGACCTGAGTTCAAATCTGACCTCAGACACTTGACATTTATTAGCTGTGTGACCCTGGGCAAGTGACTTAACCCTCATTGCCCTGCCAAAAAAAAAATACTCATTTTAAGTGACTCCTACATAAAGTCTTTCCTGGCCTCTCTAGATGCCAGTGCCTTACCTTCCAAGGTTGTATCTGCCTTATGTGTTTTTGGTACATAATCCTATAGACATTTTGTGAATACCTTTGTACGTCCACATTTTCTTTCCTATTATTAAGTTACTGGAGGTCAGGGACAGTTTTGCTTTTGCCTTTCTGTCACCGGGCACAAACACTGGGCTAGGCACATAGTCAATATTTACTAAGTGCTTACTTGCTTGCTTACTATCAGTTTGATCACTGTTTGTCTGGTATCAAGGGTTTGGATGAGATTATCTCTAAGTTCCCTTTCCAGTTCTGAGAGGGGTATGAACTAGTCAGATGCTCAGAGCCTTGAAGCTGCTCAACCTTTGTATTTAACTTCATACTCCCCCTCACCACCACTGCCACTCCACGGTCCTATTAACAACTGGAGAGATGGGGAATCAATGGGACCCAGCATAGGGCCTCTGGAGGGTTAACATAATTTACAGGGCCAGTAGAGGGCAGCAATGTCATACTAGAAGTGCCATGAATGAATGGTGGCTCTTGATAATTGCTCCCTGCTAAGGGAATGGGAAGCAGAAGAGCAAGATGTCTTATACCAGAAAGGGCAATTCAGGAATCTGGTGTTTGGGAAACAGCTCAGTTTTGGGAAAACTGAGGTCAGTAAAGTTTTGTAAAAGTAACCCAAATTGAAAAGCAAGGTTCAGGCCGTGGAATTAGGCAAAAAGCCAAAAGGAGCCAGGGTGTGGTCAGAGATTTAAAAAAAAAAAAATAGATGGAGACACGTTTCTTTTAGACCTTAAGGATTATTTTGTCATGGTCCCCAGTTTTATAGATAAAGAAACTGAGACTTGGAGAGGGGTTGTTATTGGCCTAAAGTCTTAGAACTAATAACTGGTAACTCCAGGAATGAATGAGTGAATGAATGAATGAATGAATGAATGAATGAATGAATGAATGAAGTGCTTACTATGTGCCACGATGCTTAGGCACTATGCTAAGTACTGGGGACACAAATAAAAGAAGCAATATAATCCCTACTCTGAAGGACATTACATTTTAATAGGAGGAGACAACAAATATGGGAGCTGGTGGATAAGAATGAATGTTTTAGTTGTATTGATTTAATTACTGGTTTTCAAACCAGAGTTGGAAAGGGTTACTCATGCAATTCCAGGGTGTAGCATACTGAGTCTGGGTCTGAATATAAGCTAGATAGTGTGGGTTCTTTGTAAGTCAGAAGCTCAGGGTCCTAGGGCATGATCTTGGAGTGTTGGGAACACAGGAGCATATTGGGAAGTGTCTAAGGGACCAGTGTCTAAGTCCCACTTAAACAGAATTCTAAATAGCTTCTATTTAAATAGTGCTTTCTTCAGTGGATATTTGTAATCTCCTTTTCATTTTCCTTTTTAAGGAGTTCTTTTCCCAAGCTGTTGACTCTTTTTTTCATGAGTCTCTCGTATCACTCTAATTTCTTTTCCCAATATTTCTTCTACCTCTCTTATTTGATTTTTTAAAATTCTTTTTGAGCTCTTCCAAGAGGACTTTTTGGGCTTGAGACCAACTTATATTTCCCTTTAAGGCTGCATGTAGGTATTTAATACTTTTGTCTTCTTCTGAGGTTGTGTTTTGATGTTCCTCTGTTGCCATAGTAGTTTTCTATGGTCAGGGCTTTTGTTGTTGTTGTTTATTTTTCATTTTCTAGACTATTTTGTGACTTTTTAAAGTTGAGCTCTGCTTTTAGGCTACAGAGGCCACTGTCCCAAGCTTCTTGTGCCCAAGGCCAAGAGCTAGTCCCTGCCTCTCTGCACTAGGACCTCCTATTGTGCCAGGGGTTCCAGGGCTGGCTGTTTACTCACTATCCAAGGGTTTCCAGTCTAGTCATGTCTGTTGTGCCACAGGAGGTTCTGGGGCTGGAAGTTTACCTGCTACACTGGGGCTGGAGGTCTCATAGGTGGATGGAATGCTGCTGGCCTGCTGAGCCAGGATCTGGAGCCTTCATTGATGATCTGTGCTGGGTACTGCTAGCTTACCCACACACTGCCTATACTGGGATGTGCTCCCCCTTTACTGTCAATGTGAGACAGATCTTTCTTGCAGTCCTAAGTTTTCTTGAACTGGAAATGTTTTACCCTGCCCATTTGTGGATTCTGACACCCCAGAATTCATTTTGAGTTGTTTTGAGGGAAACTGGAGATAGCTCAGGCAACTTCCTGTCTTTTCTCCACAATCTTGGCTCCATCCCCTAAATAATTCTTTAAGATTTACAAAGAACCTCACATCTATTATGTAATTTGAGCCTCTAAATTACCTAGAGAGTTAGGTGGTGTTTTTATCCCTCTTTAATGGATGAGGGTCAGGGAGGTGAAGTAATTTGCTCCAGGTCACACCTACTGAGAATGTGGAGCAAGATTTGAATGCAAGCCCCCAGACTTCAAATCTAGCACTTTATTCACTATACCACATTGCCTCTATGTGGAACCAGCTACTTGATGCACACTATATACTCAACTGGATCATACCTTAGTGAGACTCTAATACTCCTTTCTGGAAAAAAATAGGCTATTAATCCCTCTTAAGCTTTTCTAATTCCTGTCATTCTAGTCCTTAACAAGTTGGGACAACTGACTCAATGTCATGTTATGTCTCCCTTGGTTTAGTAAGAGAAAAAATGGTATGGGTAGGGAGTAGAACTCAATTTATCTCCTATTGTTTCTCCTACTTTGCTTTTTGAGATCACTTTCCCATTCACATTCAGATTTGGAGAAGATACTTCAAGGGATAGTTGCTGTCTGCCAGTATAGGTCCTTCAAGAAGCAGCAACACTAGCTAATTGTTGAAAGTGAAGCAGGAGCCCGGAGTTGAGGCATAAAGGTGTCCATCTCTTTTGGCCCAGACCTATGGTTTCCTCATCAGGGGGAACTCCTTAGGTGGAAGCCTCCCTTTCCTGGTGCAGGTTGGCAACTAGTCTGTAACTCATAACCTTAGAGAAGGTGTGTTGTGAGGCTCAAATTAGATAATGGATATAAAAGCACTTTGCAAATCTTAAAGCACTGCATAAATGCCATTTATTATTATTATTAATTATTATTATTATCAATCATAATCACCAGGCCTCCAGTCTGGAGGTAATTTCATTCCCTGAACTTTCTACTGCTAAGCTAAAACATATTTATAGAGTAATACAGGGGTAGGCTGATAAATGTTTATCAAAACGCCCTCCTGAATAGAAAAAAAAAATTGCACACACATTTTAAGTTTAACCTTCATTATTAACATGTTCTCAAGTCTAAACAGCAATAAAATATAAATCAAGATATGATTTGTAATAATTGCCAACTTCTTCAGTGTAAATAGTCACATTCATTGAAAATTTAACAGTTTCCTGCTTCTAGCACACCCCTGCCTTAGAGAGTTGCCAGCTGATAAATTGAGATTAAGCATCTTGCTCACTGACACACAACCAATAAATATCAGAGTCGAGGCTTGAACTCATATCTTTTAGACTCCAAGACTAGATTTCCATCAACCTTACCATGTTGACTATCTAAAGAGAATCAAGTAGAATGCAAGTTTCCCAACACAGGATGTAACAACACTTGTCTAAAGGATACTTGCCTGGTGCTCATAATCTGATTTGCCAAATCGAGATCATGTCCAGCAGGATAGCAATTCATTCCAGGTCTGGTTCTATCTGAATTTTGTTGAAAAAGAAGAGAAAGGGGGCAGCTAGGTGGTGCAGTGTATAAAGCACCAGCCCTGGATTCAGGAGGACCTGAGTTCAAATCCAGCCTCAGACACTTGACACTTACTAGCTGTGTGACCCTGGGTAAGTCACTTAACCCTCATTGCCCTGCAAAAAAAAGGAAAAAAGAAAAAGAAGAGAAAATGAGATAATGATAATAATAATAACAATAATAATAATTTTAATGTGTATATTAAGAAACTGACTGCTATCCTGAATTGAAATCCTAGATATAACATTGATCTTTAATACTTAAGAATAACAGTTGAACCAAATATGCACAAATTCCAAACTATGTAGAGCAATAAAAGCTTTCAAAATAGAGATCTAGCAAGAAGATTTAAAATCATGTGGGAACCAGATGAGTTATATACCATGCCTGTAATCTTGTCTGCTATTGGATGATCTTCCATGGGAAGATTTTTATTCAAAAGCAAAAGGAGTTACTTTATCTATCTATGCAGTAGTTCATAGAAAATTAATTATAAAAGAATAATAGCAGGATAGAAACTTGACTGGAGGAAATTTCTATTGTAATGCCATTTTTTTTAAAGTGAGGCAATTGGGGTTAAGTGACTTGCCCAGGGTCACACAGCTAGTAAGTGTGTGTTAAGTGTCTGAGGCCAGATTTGAACTCAGGTACTCCTGACTCCAGGGCCGGTGCTCTATCCACTGCGCCATCTAGCTGCCCCTTGGAATGCCATTTTTAAAACAATGAGAACAAGATGAAAACAAAAATACTACCATCTTCATCCTTCTGTCTGCTCCTGGAGCAGTTTCAAAGATGCTTTTAACTGAGCCTAATTGAAGATGAATTGGGATTGAAGATCCCAATTCAATTGACAAAAGGTAGGGGGGGGGTTATCTACCTGTGCAAAAGTCCACAAAACATTAACTATCAAATATACTGTAGGACTCAATCAATTAACTGGAAAAGTGGATCATTATCACAGACAGAACTCTTGCTCACAATCACCTGGATATTACATTATTCTATAAAAACTTAGGGCTACTGCAGTGATTGCTGCCAGATTTGTGTCTATAGCTTTTGGTTGCTAATCCAACTATTTATTCTCCACAAAACATCTAATTTCATCTAGGTTCTGTTGTACTGACTTTCTCCTCTCTCCAAAACCAAAATTGGTCAAAATAATCATGGGAGAAGGTAATTGTTAAAGTGAATACTATATTTGGTCTGGGTTCAGGGTCCTGAAGTTTTTGCATGAAGGTCCTTTGTGCCTGCTTTTGTTTTAACTTCAAATTCCAAATATAATGACACCAAGAAAAAAAATCAAGAATGAAAATATGGCACCCCAGTGGAAAATGGGACAGTTCATCTCCATGTAGCTTACAAGTCCCTGTTTCTTCAAATAATGAGCTCAAAGGGGTTGGAAATCTAACATCTGTGAGATATTCTAGATAAATTCCAGGTTTTATGGTCCTGGATGATGTCAGCAGAAGAAAGGAATACATGGTAATAAGCATTAAGAGGTAAATACATTTGAAAAGCTGAGCTGCGTTCTTCCAAATTGATTTACTGACAACTTTGGTTGGAATTACAGGATGGGGGGTGGGGGTGGAGAAGACAACCAGAATTAGCTTCCTGACTCATTCTGTTTCCAAGCTAGTAAACATTGATATTTATAAAAAATGCTTAAGATTACTAATAGTACTTAGCATTTAGGCAAAGTTCTAGGCAAAACTCTTTGTAGTTGCAAATCTTTGTAGTTGTCCTCAGATTAATGAAAGAACAAAGAAGGAGAAGTAATTTCTTTTTGCTAAATTTGTAAAGTTAAGAATAGGACTCAGATGGACAGTCTTGCATGCAGGTCCCATACCATCATAGGAGGAAAGATATTTTATTCAATGGCCTCTGGGGACATCTTGTTCACCATGCTCTTTTGAACTATGGGGAGGGGGGGTGTCAGTGAGGGCGTCCAAAGGAGGAAATAGCAATAGTCTGCCTCCTTCTGGAATGTCTGCTTAGCATTCTGGCCCCAAGATTTGCCCCACACCCACACATGAGGTGGGAAAGATCCCGCGAATCTTTGTCAGTGGGTGAGATTTCTGAAGGCAGCAAGACAGTTGTCTCTCTGAAAATACAATGAAATATGGGATAGGTTGCTCTGTAAGTTACTGGAGAATAATCAAGGGCCTTTTGGGAGGTAGTCTGGATATTCTAACATGATTTATGATAGAAATTCCACTTTGCTTCGTGGTCTTTACTCAAGACATGAGACATCTTTCCTCCCTCTCATAAAAATATTTAGTGATAGACAAATTCATGGCATCATTCCTTTCCTTTAAATTCCTGTTTTCCTCTATCCCCCAAAAGGGAAGAGGAACCTTAGTTTTTCAGGCCTAACCCCAAGTACTATGAGACCCAATTAAACAAGAGTCTCTGTAGTACATCCACATTACTATCCCAATGCCCAGGAAACAATGCCTGCTATAAAGCACAAGTGTTAGCTCTCACGGGCTAAGGTTCTCAAATAGGAAGCATCCTGTGATGACAAGGATTGCCCCCATAACATCTTCCGAGGTTGGAAATTCACCGCTGAAATTATGTGGAAAGTGAGATACTAGAGTATTTCTTAAAAGACTGCTAATCAGGTAAAAAAGAAAGGGGATACTGAGCCACCCCACCTGGCCAAGTGCCTGATGGTTCCACTAAAGTACCCATGAGTAATGACCACGTTATCATCTTCAAACATGTTATTAACTTATTAAACCATACTACAATTATTCCAGCTAATAAAGTGCCGGTATAAAACATAATAGAAGCTGTAATTGTGTGGCAGGATGATTAAGCGGTATGCTGTGATAATTATTCTAATCCATCTTCAGAGATGGAGTCAAAGCTCCAACAATCAAATCAATCAATTAGTGAGCTGTCAGGGGAGGGGGGAAAGGAGGTAAATCGATGCAAAACAAGTTTTCACAACAAAGTGATAAATCAATTCCAAATAATCATGTTGTATTACTGGGAGGAATATAGCGGATGGCACCATCAAACAAGCATGTTTACTAGGATGGGTTTGCTATCTCATGGATGCTAATGCCAATCAATCAATCAACAAGAATTTGTTAAGTGCGTCCTATATTCCAAACTCTATGCTAAGCACTAGAGTTATAAAGAGAGAAAACAACATAATCCCTGCCCTCAAGGAGTATACGATCTTTTTATTTTTTTAAATTTTTTTTAGGAGTTTACAATCTAATGGAGGAGGCAACATCTCTATTAGCAGATATATGCAAAATACATACAGAGTGGATAGAGGGCAAACTTGGAGGGGAAGCTGGGGAATAGGGAAAAACTTCCTGTCAAATATAGCATTTGAGCTGAATCCTGAACAAAGAGGAAGTGGGGAAGGATGGCATTCTAGGCATGGTTGCCATCCAAAACGAAAGTGAGAAGAACTATAATGTGAGAGGCAAAGAGAGTAGGGCTAGATTGTAGGATGTGGGAATAGGAGTAAAGTGAAAGAAGACTGGAAAGATAGGAAGAGGCCAGATTGTGAACAGTGTTAAATGCCCAGAAAAGGATTCTATATTTGATGCTGAAAATAGGGAGCCGCTGGAGTTTATGGAGTCGGGTTGTGACACCGCAGCATATTTATAACTTCTCATCCTGTTCTATGCTTGCCCGTGTTGTTCAGTTAAGGTTTTATTTTTTCATGACCCTATTTGGGGTTTTTTTTGACAGAGACAACAGAGTGGTTTGCCTATTTCCTCCCCCAGCTCATTTTACAGATGAGAAAACTGATGCAAACAGGGTTAAGTGACTTGCCCAGGGTCACACAGCTTAGTAAATGTGAGGCCATATTTGAACTCAGGAAGATGAATCTTCCTAACTCTGTACCCAGTGCTCTATCCATGTGCCGCCTGGCTGTCTCATGCTTGCCCATATCCTCCCATAAATCCTTTCCAAGGAAACCACCCAATGCACTGACAAACTTCTTCCAGGTCTTCCAGATCCAGGATACCGATGAAGCATATGGACTGTCTTTTGCTTGTCCCTCACTCTTGTTATGTATCATCTGAAGATGATCCATAGAATCATCACATCATAGATATAGTCAGAAGACTTTAGAGACCATCAAATCCAAGCCCTTAATTATATAGATGAGGAAAATGAGGCATAGAGATTTTAAGTGACTTGTCCAAGGTCGTACAAGTATTTAGCAAGGGAACCAGGATTCACACCTACGTCATCTGTCTCCAAATTTGAACTTTTACCATTGTACCACACTTGCTTTTCTTGTCTAGTCATATCTGTTTCTGATGTTTGCCTTTATGCCAATTTTCCAGCCCAATTTCTTAATGGTCATATGTTATAACCTGCTTAAACCTTCCATACATATCTCTATTGTCCTTCGGGAGATCTCCAAGTTTCATTGTTCATGACTCACAGTTATATGTATCACTGGAATAATACTGAGGCTAAAATTCTGGGCCTTTGTTTTAGGGAGAGGCTTGGGTCATTGAAAGCAATGGGAAATTTCCCAAACGCTGTCTTCCCATTTTCCTGTTCCTTTTCATTTTTAGATCCGGATAAGTATTCACCCAACCGCTGACAACAATTACTGCAGAGCCAAACCAGACCAAGCCAGAGACAACAATTACAACAATTATTCAGAACCAAGCCAATAGCTTAATGGTCTGTTTTGCTATTTAGTGCATGGTGCAGTGGATCCAAATTATTTTGGGGAAGCTTGTATAGCAGAATGAACAAGGGAACTGGAGACAGGATACCTGGATTCTTTTCTTGGCTCTGACACCTATTAGCTGTGAGATTGTTGGCAAATCATGTAACATTTCTAAACCTTATCTTCTTCATCTGCAAAATGAAGGAAACAATACTCCCTTATTTAGCTATTGTGGGGAGACCACTCTAAAAACTTTAATGTGTTCTAGAAATGTGAGCTATTAAATGACAGCTAAACCCATTTCTAGTACACAGTTGATATTTTGCAAGTGTAAGGTCACAACAGTATTGGTAATTTCCCAGACTCCCATGGCACTTGTCAATTCTTTTTGCATTCAAATATCAATTTATCCCTGTTTTATTTTTCCTTGACTATGCCAATCAGTTGGTGGTAGGCCTATCCTTTGCTCCCTAGACCTAAATTTTCTATTAGGGAGTGTGATATATCTCCAATTTAAATAAAATTGAGGTCTAGAAAGGACAGGACATCAACAAAATCACCCCTTTCCCAGAATCTCAAATACCCCATCCTCTAGATATCTCAGGGGAAAATCTAGAATATTTTGGGGATAGAGCCAGGAATGGGTAAATGCCATAACTCCTAAATTCCCCTAAAATAGGCTGAAATGGGTTTAGGTTCTGGGATTAATTTAGGGTCTGATAAGATCACCCTAGATGCTACTGGACCCTTCAAAGCTCACTTTGGTCTAACTCTGTACTTCCAAGGATGCCTCCAAATTGACTGTGTTGTGGATGATTATTTCAGTAGATCCTCAGGTTCACTCTCCCAGTTACTTTTGTAATGCTGATGTAAATAATATCATTGTATTTATAGAATGAGAAGCAGCATGGGACAGTGGTTAAGTCCTCCCTTCCAATGTACAATGCCTATGTGACTCTAAGCAAGTCATATAAGCCCTCAGTGACCTAGGCAGCTCTCTATGGGGCAGCTAGGTAACAGAATGGATAGCACACAAGACCTGAATTCAGGAAGATCTGAATTCAAATGTGGCCTCAGTCACTTACTAGCTGTGTAACCTTGGACAAATCACTTAGTCTCTGTTTGCCTCAGTTTCCTCTTCTATAAAATGGTGATAATAGCATCTACTTCCCAAGGGAATCAAATAAGATAACATTTGTAAAGCACTTGGCATAATACCTAGTATATAGTAAGCACTATATAAATGTTAGCTATTATGAAGACTAGACATTTTTGAGTAGATGTCCATTTATGTTGTAAAAGGTATTTGTCAAATTCAGGTGGTCTGCAAAACTTTAGAGCAGCCTTAAACTGATTAAAACATAATTGGAAATATTTAACAAAGTAAATAAAAATTCAATACGACATAGATAGTTAATTTGTGGTCTTCTACCTAAATATTCAACCCATAAGAATCTGTTTCTATTTGAGCTTGATACCACTATTGTAAAGGATGTTACTTTATTGGAAATTCCTGAGATCATTGAAATCATAAGACTTGTCCATCGCACCTGCCAAATCTTTATATCATATTATGCCTTTGTAGATTTTGTTGGTGAAGATATTTGCTTTACTGATGAAGAATACAACTCCTCACGCCTCTTGTTTTTCATCTGTCTTTCCATGAATCCTCCCTAGGGGGACCCATCCAACGTGCTAGAGACTTTCCTCTGGTCCTTTTAACATATTAGGGGTGCCAATGTATTGCTTGGGTCACTACATGAACAATCAATTTCCTTTTCTAGTAACATAATACTGTTTTTTATGCCACTTATCATACGTGATTTGTCATGTGCCTTTCTCTTTATATTTGGGCAGCTCACAATCTTGATTTTTCAGGTTATAATACTGCATGATTCATGCTCATATAGACTTGCTGGGAAGCTATTGACATTATAGAGATAGACTTTGTGGCAGAGAACTATTTGAGATTCTCAAAAGAACTGCTGTTTTCCAAATGAGATACAGCCAAATCTCCCTCTCAATTGTGAGCCTAGCTCTATCGTCATCTGCAGCACTTCTCCTATATAAATGACCCTGACAGGCTGTCCATCCAACTGCATTCATGGGGTAGTCTGGGAAAATATCATTTTTATTCTCTTTGTTTTTCAATAAATTTTTGATTATTAATATCAAGTTAGACACAAACAAAGAGATAATCACCAAAGGTATTCACCATTTTCATGGGAGAGTAATAGCACTGACCCCAAGTCACAGAAGGATTTCCTGCAGAGCAGGGCTTCTTAACCTTGACTCCACAAAATTGTTTTTGTAATATTTTGTTTACTGTATTTCAGTATAAATGGTTTCCTTTGTAAACTTGTGTTCTTTTTTAAAATGCATGTAAGGATTAGATAATGGGTCACCAGACTGACAAAGGTATCTATAAGATGACAACAACAACAAACTTAAGAACTCTTGCTCTGGATCATAAGGTCCTCCAGCTATTCCTGTTTGTGGGTGACTTTGTGCTGATTGTATCCAACTCCAGAAAACTGCAGAGACTTCTCAATAAGATCCATAATATCTTTACATTGGTTCAGTCTTACCGTCCCCCCAGAAAAAGCCATGAAGATCAACAAAGCTTATTGGTCAGACCATTTTCTATAGCTGAACAACAAGTTATTGAGTTCATATGTCAACAAGTACATCTTGGATACACACTGTAAATGGACCACGAGTTGGCCTGGAATTAAACATGAGGAGAGTGAGCCATATTGCTTTGGGGAAGCTTCATACTTCTTACAAATGAACCTTGGCTTTTCCCTAAAAGAAACGGGGAGGAAACCAGCATTTATATAGCACCTACTATGTTCCAAGTTTTATAGTAAGCACTTTTTACAAATATTTTCTCATTTAATTTCACAATAACCCTGCAATATAGGTGCTATTATTTTACAATTTTACAATTGAGTAAATTGAGGCAGACAAAGGTTAATGACTTGCCCACAGTGACACAGCTAGTAGGTGTCTGAGGTCAGAATTGAACTTCTTGACTTCAGGCCCAGTGCTCTATCCACTACATAACTAGATGCCCCCAATTGTCCATCACTTCAATGTTAACTTTCTTCTGGGATTCTTGAAAGAATGAGGAGGTGGCAACATTTTATGAATAAGGAATTTTGCAGAGAAAGTGTTGTTAAGTAAGTTATTAAAGAAATGTTTCATAAAAAAGAAAATAGTCCAATAACAGTGAGAACAAGATGCTAAAAAAAAAAAAAGACTACCTTATTGCTTTTTTTTTTGGTGAGGCAATTGGGATTAAGTGACTCGCCCAGGGTCACACAGTTAGTAAGTGTCAAGTGTCTGAGGCCAGATTTGAACTCAGGTCCTCCTGACTCCAGGGCTGGTGCTCTATCCACTGCACCACCTAGCTGCCCCTACCTTATGACTAAAAGAGAAGATATGGCCAAGAGTTTGAGAGGATAGTAGGTAGGTATGGATGAATTATAATCTACATCACAGATCCATGGAGAATATTATAGTAGTATTTTTCTAACACGGAAAAGAAACTTGTTATAAGATATTATGTAGGGCCAGCTAGGTGGCACAGTGGATAAAGCACCTGCCCCAGCCTCGGACACTTGACACTAGCTGTGTGACCCTGGGAAAGTCACTTAACCCCTATTGCCTGCCAAAACAAAACAAAACAAAATTATGTAACATCTCATGTGATAGAAACTTTCATTAAAAATCCTTCCCTATTTTTCTGAACATTCTAAAAAAATCATTCTTTCTATGACAAGTCAGTTGATGGGTATAAACTTTAGCAAAAATTCATTGAAATATATAACCTCCCCAAATAATTTATAAAATGTATATGTGAATTTTTAAAAAAATGAATTTCATTGAATAGTAGTAGTATGGTAGTTTCATTTCTTTTAAAAGAAGACTTAAAATAGCATATTTATGCTTCTTTCTTCATTCATTTCAAAATATTTAGTAAAAGCTTATAGTGCTGGTCTAGGCATTAGCTATACATGACATGGTCCCTGCCCTTGATTAACTTACCATTTTCAGAAGAGAGGTAAATTCTATGCCCAAACAAATAGTTTACAAAACAGATTATAAGTGTAGATAAGAGAAATAATTAAAGCACTATGAACATTCCAAGGACTTAGAAATCACTTTTGGCTGGGAATCAGAGAATGTTTGGAATCAGAGGTATCACAGTCAAATCTTGAAAGGTAAGCAGGATTTCAATAGGTAGATATGGGGAAAGGGCATTTGGAAATCGGTGTGGTGAGCAGAGACATTGAAGTGGGAAAGGACAGGGCCTGTTAAGGGAATAGTGAGTAATCCAGTAGGGTGTGGTATAACATATAGATGGAAATATAATGTGAAGGCAAATAGCTCAGGACCTTGACCGTGAGACTAAAAAATTACGTTTTTTTGACTGAATTGTGTGTGGGCTTGGTGGTGGACTCACTGGTGGACTTAGCCTCTCCTGTTTCAAAGACAATTGGCAAAGGTTCCAGGGAAATACACTATCTGCATATGGAAGAATGGTATTGAAAAAGGAAGAAAAACGACCTTTAGAAAAACTAGCCCTTCCAACTCTGTAAGTAGTAGCACTAGGTGGCAGCCCCAATTAGCCTTTTAAAACTTACTCAACCCTCAAAAACATCTTAGCCACAGTGGAGGTGCTAGAGGGTGTGGAGGAAAGAACAGATTGAGGGCAAAGAATTGTCTACAATAATGAAGACATTTTAAAGAGAAAAGAAAAAAAGTTTTTGTTTTTTTTTTTAAAGCAGATAAGGGTTAAGTCACAGAAAAGGTCAAGATTAAAACAAAACAGGAAACTTGGGAAAATTATAAAAGAGAATTTAAAGATTTCTTTAAAAGAACATTATTTTTTGGTGAGGATTTTAAAAACACCCCACTGTTTATTTTCCCTTTAACATTCTGCATGGATCATTTTACTGTGTTCCATGAATCTCTTAACTGTTCCCTGCCTTTAATAAAATGTCCTTTGTAACTAGCTATCTGACCCTGGGCAAATTACCTGACCTCTTTGGGTTTCAGTTTTGCCAACTGCCAAAATTCAGGGGATTTAATGATTTCCAAGAACCTTTCCTAGTCCTGTTTGTGGGGGCTGAGCAGAGTGAGGCTAATGAATCTGCAGTAAGCCACAGATAGTGACCATTATTTGGTTGTTATCCTTCCTTCTTGAAGAGGACCAACATGGCATCATGACATTCAGGTCAATGTACAGTGTATCCAACTATAGCCGATCAGACCAATATGAGCTCGAAAGGCTCTACCACAAGTTGGACACAAATAGTCCATATGAATATTTGGAGTTGAAATCCTGACCATTACCTTGCTGTAAATGGGGAAAGAGGGTGGGCTTTACACTTGCTTTTTTGTTGAGTAATAGTGATAAATGAATAACATTCATGACACTGAGGATAACAAACTTATGTAGTGATTCAAGGTTTTCTAATTGCCTCATCTCAGCAACCCTATGAGGTAAGTATTCCAAGTCTCATTCTCATAATGAAGTAAATAGGATCATTTGACTTGAAGTCATGAAGACCTGGGTTCAAACTTTACTTTTTACTAGCTGTTATCCTGAGCAAATCATTTCATATCAATGTGCCTCAGTTTCTTCATCTGTAAAATAAAGGGTTTAGATTTGATGGCCTCTAAGTTATCTTCCAACTATAAATTTATAGGTCTTGAATCCCATAGTCTTTTGCAGCCCATATTTTTTCTCCTTTTGTTGTACTTCAATAACACTCATGACTCTTTTTCTCCAATGCCCCCTTTCATTAGAACTCTTTCCTGTCTCTGGATTTGCCTTTTGAAACAACCCATCTTTATCCACTTAGCTCCTACAGGCTAGATATCTTCTAGATACCACTAGAGGCCTCTCAAATACTGGCTTATTGTGAAAGAACATCATTCTCTGAGCATTCCTGGTTTGAAATTAATCTCTATGCTTTTATACAACAGAAAACACTATGATGGGTTTCTTAAACCTGATTCACAGACCTGAAAATTACATGATTAGCAAGCCTACCATTATGAGATAAACCACTTTGAAAAAATGTTTTAAAATTATTTTCTGCTGTGCTGTATTCAAAATACTTTTTAAAATCATAAATTGTTAAAAGAAGAAAAAAATAAAACATCTTAAGAAAAAATTTTGGAGGCAACTGAGAGATGGCTTTTCATAAGTGAGGAATAGCAAAAAGATTAATGACTGGATTGAGAACATAAAGGGAGGTAAAGTAAGACTGAAAAGGTAAGAATAGATCAGGTTTTATATACATATACATGTACAAGTACATGTACACACATGCACATGTACATACACTTACACATATACATATGGAAATTCAACTGCTTAGAAATGCAGCCTGAGTCTCCTCCACAGATGGAGCCCAAAGTGGTACCTACCTCTGAGAAGTGAGGAAGTTAGATAAAGGCACCTGGAAGGTTTTTTTCAGCCCAGAGTCATGTCAAGGCTAGAAGTGGTTGGAGTATATCAATGATAGGAATAGAACAAACTCAAGCAAAGCGTTGTTGCCGGACTACTGCTCAGTGACCATGAAAACTAGGGTACCCAGAAAAGCTACCAGCTCTAAGAAAAGATTAAGATTAAGTTTACAGCTTATGATGAGATAGTTAACAATTAATAGCATCTGGTTATAGGGAAAGCATCACATTATACTGAGTCTGTTTTGGTTTTTTTGAAACTTAGCTCCTAGTAATACTTTCATATTTGTGGACCTCATGGAAAATAGAATAGTTCAATAATTCATAATCATTGTAATAGAATTTTTAAAGAAATTATTAAACTGTATTTACATTTCTATTTAACCCTAAAACTCTTAGTTGGCATTGTTATAACATAACTACAGAAGTCCTAACTGCTGCTACTGTTCACCTGGGAGCAGTTAACAAAATTGCAGACGAGGGTTATCAGAAAGAAAAAAAAGACTACAAAATGTGCTGTGTTTTTAGAAAGCTGATTTTTAAACATTTACCAGCATGCCATTGCCTCTATCCCTGACCAGTTCCCAATCAAACTACTTTTTGGTGGGGAGAAAAATGCCACATCCTCTTAAAATCTAATCTTCATTATTACCATTTTTCTCCAACACTTTTTAAAACCTAGTTAATCAGCAAAATACTATAATATAAATCAAACACTGTAGATTTCTGAGGTATATATTCTCTTGCTGAGAATTTAACAATCTGCTGTAGTAAGTCAGCTCAAGATGACTCTAGCACATCCCTGAATCTATTGGTATTTCTCCAAAGCCTTCCTTGGTATCTATCCAAGGGGTAAGAACGTTTACCATACCCTTACCTCCAAGGTTCTTTGAGATTTACAATAGGCAATCACTGATCAGTGATTGCTCCCCAAGCCACCAAATCCACTCAGATTTTGTGGTCAAAACCTGCACTCCAATTAACTCCTTCACCAACTTGAGTATCCTCTCAAAGACTGATGTTAGGAAACAAAGACTATCTTTTCTTCATTAAAAGCTCAGAGATTCTTTGTTTCAAGATTGAGTTATAACTCTGTCTTATCTGAGTGACAGGAAATATCTCAAATATTGTTAGAAGTGAGATATCAATGAAGAGGCCTAGTTAATTATTAATTTTTGTCAACCTCTTGATTGTAAGGTCATTTCTGACACAGCTTGATGGCAGTAAATGGTGGAGTCACAGAATCACAGTCATGGCACCCATTATCAGGAAAGAGCCTTTCTGAATTGATCCAGAGGCAGTATTGATAGAGCAATGCCATTTCAAATAAAAATCAATTCCAAGCATACTGAAATCTGTACAGTGATAAAGGGTCTATGAGCTTTTACATGTTCCCAGAGAAAGAGATTAGATTCCTTTCATTACAAGAGAAAACCATTCCTGGGATGTTGTATATTGGGTGATGTTGGGTGATATTGGATGATATTGGATGATATTAGGTGATGTTAGGTGATAGATACATTGGAAAGAATGGTGGCCTAGGAATCAAGAAAGACCTGGATTGAAATAATGGCTTGGCCTCTCTGAGCCTCAACTTCCTCAATTATAAAATAGGAATGGTAGTAATTTAATTATCTTTATCATAGGGATATTGTAGGGAAAGGGCTTTGAGAATCTTAAAGCTCTATAGAAATGCACATTAATATTTCCTTATAAGCTACTAGTATTACATAAGCCATTTATTACAATCTCTAGGTGATGTTTCAGGGAGCATGATTCTACCAACAAAATAATCCAATTTCCTGCAATAATAAGCCACATTATAATGGAGTTGTACTGATTTTAGTTCTGTTACAAGAAGATAAACAAGTTAACTTGACTGACTGTCAGTCAAACAGAATGAACCATTGCCCCCAGTGGGGAGGAACTGGCTTTGGTTTGGATGGATAACAGTTTAGATGAAAACAGAAAATTGGTAATGAAAATAAAAGACCTAAGGAGCAGGGAATTTCCAATAGAGATGTCATGAGAAAGACAGAGGATTAGTAGTCATGGGAACCAAAGCTTTTATTTATCCACAGAGCAATTGTGGCATGGTCATGTGTAGCCAGGTTATCCCCCCCACATATTCTGCCCAATCAAACCCTCAGTGATTGCCAAATCTCAGAAACAAATTGAATATTGGGTCTGTCACACTTCTCAGTAAGTCAGTATTTATGGAGTACCCAAAGGGAGGCAGAGTTTTGTACTATATGCTTGAGCAGATAGGAAGTATAAACAGATACAATTTCAATCACTTCTACTTACTACCTATAATACTTTGGGACTCTCAGTTAACCTTTCTAGACCTCAATATATTTATTTGTAAAATGAGAGATTTGATAAAAATGTTCTTCAAAGTCCCATCCCAAGTAATAAAACCCAACAAGCAGTAATTAAGCACCTTCTGTGCTACAAGGCGCTATGCTGGATACTGGGGATACAAAGACAAAATCAAATGGTCCCTTGACCTTAAGAAATTGACATTCTTCCAGCTCTAGATGCTATGATTCTAAGTAATAAAGTTAACAATGGGGAATAAGATATCTTGATATTTATGGTGATATAAAGACTGTCCATTATAATTTCCTCTTTCTCTTCCCATATCTCTCTGCCTCTTTGTCTCTCACAGATATCTAGTAGTATCCTAAGATGAAGTATATACTAATATCCAGAAACCAGATGTGTCTATTAAAGTTATACCTATGCATGTATTACCATCTCTAATTTGGATTTATTTGAATTAAAATCTTACCTTACAAAATCCATGTAGACTTTCCATCACATAATATTTTCCTTGAAACTCTCACTGGGTCTAAGACTTCTCAGTCAACTCTCTTTTTATTACCTTAGTATTAGATCTTCTCCCATAAATTGGCAACTTCATTTGTACTAACATGTAAATGGCTGCCAATTAACTTAAATGGTTGCCTCTCCCAGGAGGATTTCAAAAGCATTTTTGAAAGAATCAGAGTTTTATTAAGTTTAAAGGAATAAAGTTCTAAGGAAAGACTTGCAAGTTTGAGTCCAAAGGTGGTAAATGATTGGGGGAAAATATCATGTTCCTTCCTAGCACCCCTGAAATAGCCCACCCTTGAACTCTGCTAATAGAATTGCTAGAACTTTCCTCATGATGGTTATCATCCTTCCATTCTGAATACATTTTGTTTGTCCCTCATTATTTACATGACGTATCTTAATTAAAATTAAAGTCCTTTAGGACAGGACTAATTTTACTTTTCTTTTTATCACTGAAACTTAAAAAAAAAAAGGTTCCTCCTATCAGAGCACATTAATAAATTCTTGCTGACTGCTTGATTGGTGATAATGACATTTTCATGGATGAAGTCACCAGGGAAGGGTCACATAAGTGGCACATTCAACTTTTTGTGACCCCATTTGGGGTTTTCTTGGCAAAGATACTGGCATGGTTTGCCATTTCTTCCTCCAGCTCATTTTGTAGGTGAGGAAACTAAGGCCAACAGGGTTAAGTGACTTACCCAAGGTCACACCTGGTCTGAGGCCAGATTTGAATTTAGGAAGATAAGTCTTCAGGACTTCAGGCCTAGTACTCTATCAACTGTACTACCTAGCTGCCTAAGTAGGAGCTGGGAGAGAATAAAAAAATCTTTGCTCAAACCAAGTAGATCCTCATAGAATATCATCGGCAGAGAAAAGCTAAGCCCTTGACTCAGGACCTGCCTTCCTACAGATCTCCTCCAGCATAATGTGAGTCAAAAAGTAGGCAATCAATAAATACTGCATACATTAAATTGAAACTCGATTTCTTTGAGCATCTCCTTGCTGCAGATCAGCTGTTCAGAACTCAGAGCCAAGCATAAAGGTTTGTTAGACTTTGATTAAAATTGAGAAGAGAAAGATTGTTCTAGAAGAAAGTGATCATTTGGTCACTCAGAACATCAGTTCTAGAAATTCTATTACAACTAACCCCTAAAGCTCAGAATGATCAGTTTCCATTGGCATGGGAGTGCCAACACCATTCTCAGGTGGGAGAGGATGCCAAGAGGCATGAAAACAGGAGCCTCTTAGCTCTTCACTGCAAATTCTGCCTTGCCGTCAAAACAGAAACACAAGTAAGCAGAGCCAATTTCCCTGCTTCCCTAAGAGTAATATTTTGAAACTTAACTTGATTTGCATTTTTAATTTACTGTGTTCACTTGATGTTGCCTTTACCTCTGAGTAATTGGATTTTCCTGATGGCAGCCTGTAATTTGCCAAATCTTTTACAAGTGAGATAATTGTATTCATGAGAAAAAGTAAAATCCTGCTAATTATTTTTCTCGTGGTTTCATAGTTTTGTTTTTTGTTTTTGCTTTTTTTTTCCTCCAGGATTTGTGATTTCATCAATGTTGGGAACCCCTACTGTGAAATCTCTTTCTACCAAGGGAACGCCTAGTCTTAGTAACTGAAAAGTTGTTTGAATTTCAAAGCTCACAAAGCTGGTGCATTTTAGAGGCAGAACTTGAACCTAGGTCTTCCTGCTTCCATTGCCAGGACTCTACCCACCATGACAAGCTGCCTCTTTTGTTTTACTTTGTTTTGTTTTCTAATCCATGGTTTCTTGGTGATGCTCTGTTGGTGTCCTGAATTTTGAGTTGTCATGTCTACTAAACTCTTTTTCTTGGTCACATGTGTTCCAAGAGCACTGCAGCTGCCTTTCTTTGGTGGCTGTTAGGGGCCCTTCCCCCCAGGAAAGAAAAGATCAATCATTGCTCTGACAAAAGGGAGCTTCCTAAAGTCCAGTAAAGGCTCACACCTGTTGGATTTTGACAAAGCTCTGAAGTGAAGTCATGGATCCTTGCATTGGCTCCATCTATATTGGGGTAAGAGCAAAAGGCCCCTTGAGGCCCTGGAACAGCTGATCCAACCAGAGTAGTCACTACATCAGGCACAGTGAACAGGTGTGGCTAATGAACTAGGGAGACAAATAACTGGGAGTTCTCCTTATTCACTTTGATAGGCAAAGCCTCAGTACATTTCCTGAGGTATTGGTGCCCCTGAACGTCAGACAGCAGACATGATAGTGGTGGATCTCCTTGCCCACAATAGCCTCCTGCTTCCTCTCTGGTACTAGCACAAACGTCACTGACTAGCAGTGGCATTGCCTTTGAAACAGCAAAACAAAAGACCACACACAACATTCTATGGTCAGAATTCTAAACTGCATCTGGGGTCTTTATGCAGAAGACACTTATTCAGAGCATGTTGGCTCATTGCTTTTGGTATCTAACCCCTTTTGGCTCATCAGCTGCTGCATCTGACCCTTCCTATTTTTATGTTTTATATAGTGATAAGTAGCTGGCATGAAGGTGAGATTTTATTGGGTGAGGAAAGGAGAAATCAAGATTGATTGATAAATTTTTCACTATAATTTTGGGATAGAAGCTAGCAATATTTTCAGGAGGATGGTTTCAAACTGAAAAGGGAGACTTGTAAAGACAACATGGTGCAATGAGAAAGAAAACTGAATTTCAAGTCAAATGCCTTGGGTTCAAGTTCCATACCCTCTGTGATTCAGACTAAGATTCAATCCCTTTGGTTATCAATTTTCTCATATGGAAAATAAGGCAGTTGGATTAGAAGTTCCTTTGGGCCCCTTTTAGCTCTTAAATCAATGACTTCTGTGTGATCTTGGCAAAGTCATTTCTTCTTGGACTCCAACACTGAAAGGTGAGCTTTTACTTTATTTTTATAGGGTTCATGTCCCTTCACCCTACACTATGGGAGGAAAGCCAATATGGATTGAGGATTGGTTGAAGCAATCAATGAAGAAGAGACTTGAGTAGGTGTATGTGAAGAGTGGTGAGAAGGGGAGCAACCCACATTAATTGTTTTCAAGTATTTACAAGCATGTTAATGAAAAAGAATTAGATTGGTAGTACTTGACACTGTGGGAAGAATAAGAAAAAAATGGGTAGAGGTTTCAAAGAGAAAGATATAAGGGGTTTAATATAAGGGAAAGTTCCTTGTAAGTTGAACTGTCCAAAAATAGAATGGAACAGCTTGTGTAGTAGATTTCTCCTATGCTGTAGGTCTTCAAGTCAAAGCCAGATGGTCACTTGTTGCAAACATTTTAGAAGGATTCCCATTCAAAGTGGACCAAATGTCCTGAGGTTCCTTCCAACTCTTAGGTTCTCTGACTATGTGACTTTCAAGTAACATCTCAGGATTTGGGTAAGGAAAGGGGAAATCATTAAAATTCCCTTTAAATCAGAACCACTAAAATGAGAGCATCCTATGGTACTTCATTGTTGTTGTTGTTGTTGTTGTTGTTGTTGTTGTTGTTGTTCCTTCACAGCAGACCAGCAGGGGAGAGACAAGAAAACTTGGTGGGCAGGTCAGGTACAAAATTGCAAACCCACTTTTTTAAAGGGAAAGTGCATAAGGACAGGGTGACTCTGCTATGGTATCCTACCACTGAAAGAGGGTCCTTTCCACACACCTCTTGAGAATTGCCTCCTAGGCCTTGATTAGGGAGGGATTGTTGGTGGTTATAGGAGAAAGAAGGAAAAGCATGACTTCACCCTTCCCCTAACCAGCAGCAGCACCATTTCCCTAATGGTCCATCCTCTGCTATCAGGCACCTGGATGCAATCTTCATCTGAAGTTGTCCCTTCCCTAGAAAGATACAGAATGGTTCACAGATGCACAGATGCAGATGGTTGTTCACTTTGCTCGCTGAAGGAAGAATTGAAAAGTGTTGTAAATATCATCTTCCCTTTGGTTATCAGGGACTATGGAACAATGGATCATCTCTGCTCAGCAGTCCAGCTTCCTTAGCAAAGTCTCCTGGTTGTCTTTGCCATTGATGCCCTCTATGGACCCAGTTTTTTAAAAAATTTAATATTTTTCCAATTACATGTAAAAACAAATTTTAACGTCATTTAAAAAAAATTTGAGTTCTAAATTCTCTCTCACCTTCCCAAACTTCCCTCATCATTGAGGAGGCAAGCAATTTGATAAGATTATACATGTATAGTCATACAAAACATATTTCCAGGGGCGGCTAGGTGCAGTGGATAAAGCACTGGCCCTGGATTCAGGAGTACCTGAGTTCAAATCCAGCCTCAGACACTTGACACTTATTAGCTGTGTGACCCTGGGCAAGTCACTTAACCCCCATTGGCCCCAAACAAAACAAAACAAAACATATTTCCATATTAGACATGTGGTGAAAGAAAACAGACCAAAAAAAAATCACAAGAAAAAATAAATCTAAAAAACCAGTATGCTTCTATTTGCAGTCAAATTCCACAAGTTCTTCCTATGGAGTTAAATTGTCAGAATCATCTTGAATCTTTGTATTGCAGAGAACAGCTCAGTCATTCACAGTTGATCATTGTACAATATTGTTGTTACTGTGTACAGTGTTCTCCTGGTTTTGCTCACTTCATTTTGCATCAGCTCATGCAAGTCTTCCCAGCTTTTTCTGAAACCAACTTGATTGTCATTTCTTAAAGTACAATATCAATCCATCATAATCATACACCACAACTTGTTCAGACATTTCCCGATTGTTGTACATCCCCTTAATTTCCAATTCTTTTTGACCACAAAAAGAGCTGCTATAAATATTTTTGTAAATATAGTTCCTTTTCCTTTTAAAAAACAAACCCTTTGGGATAGAGACCTAGTTGTGTTATTCTAGGTGAAGGGATAAAACAATTTTATAGCCCTCTGGGCATAGTTCCAAATTGTTCTCTAGAATGGTTGGATCCATCAACAGTGTATTAGTGTCCCAATTTTTCCACATTCCCTCTAGCATTTGTCATTTTCCTTTTCTGTCATATTAGCCAATCTTCTAGGTGTGGGGTTGAAGTTCAGTTGTTTTAATTTGCATTTCTCTAATAAATATAAATTTAGAGCATTTTTTCATAGGACTATAAATAGCTTCGATTTCTTCATATGAAAACTGTCTGTTAATATTATGAATCCATTCTTGATGGCCAGAATAGAAGGTTCAGTAGAAATCAAATACTCAATGACAAAGTCTATCACAAGATGGTATATTGAGAGAGGACTTTAAAGCTCATTGAACCTAACCCCTCATATTATAGAGAAGATAACTGAGTCCCAGAGAGGTTAGGTGATTTACTAAAAAGTATCTGAGGCCATATTAACTATTCATTAGCTACCCAAATCTTCCTTTCTTGCTTGACCAATATTACCTCTAACCAAAGGCTGTTGCAAGGGCCATACCACTATAGACAGAAATTTAGAATAACTGTTGGCATATAACAGACTCTGGTGATGTGTGATAACTGGAATATGGCAATTTGGCACAGCAGCTGGTCTATTGGAGGTGAGCTGGACTGCCTGTAACACCAGAGGAAGAAAAGGACCCTAAGCACACTCAGGACCCTAAGCACACCTCCTAGAGATGACAAAGGTCAAGAACTGTCTCAGGACCAGTTACTGAATTACTCCTCTGCAGCTCAGGCCCCAAATTGAGCTAATGGAGTAGCCAGAGATTGTCCCTCATAGTATTGTCCAGTGGTTCTTAAAAAAAATCTAGAGCCACCTTTTCATCCTGGGGAATACCTCCTTAAATCACTACCCAGATGCCTGTTTTCCAAAAATAGGTATAACCCACCCATCACTAGAATTCCTGGTGTCACCAGAATTCCAATGCTTTAGGGATACAGCTGTTGAGGGACCCACACACCTTTGAATGGCCCAAGAGATTAATTATCCTGCTCATACTTCCTTGAAGTTGACATCTAGCCAGAACTCTTTAGTGACAAACTAATCTGGAGTAGCCTTTCATCAACACAATCCATGGTGTCTGGTGTCACTGTGGTAGCTAGGGGCCAGCTATGGGAAACACCACCAAGGTCAGTTCTCTCTTGTTGTGATTTCTCTATCCCTCAATTGCTTTATCCTTTCTCTCTCTGAGGGGCAGCTAGGTGACTCAGTAGATAGAATGCCAGACCTGGAGTCAGGAAGACTTATCTTAATGAGTTCAAATCTGACCTCAGACACATAGTTGGTGTAAGACCCTGGCCAAGTCACTTAACCCTGTTTGCCTCAGTTTCCACATCTGTGAAATGAGTTGAAGAAATTGGCAAACCATTTTAGTGTCTTTGCCAAGAAAACCCCAAATGGAGTCACAGAGAGTTGAAAAATGCCTCAGCAACAAAATTCTCTCTCTGATCCTTTTTTCTACTTGACCAGAACAACAAAGATTTTACAACTGGAATATGATTATCTCTCAGTGATATCAAAATTTCATACACTGCCCTTTTTTTGCTACCCATTCTACTTGGTGGTGCTTTTCTGTGGGTAAGATCATTCAGTGAAAATAACACCTACTCTGGAGCTAGGTTCAAATCCTTTCTCTAATGATTAATGCCTGTGTGATGTTTCCCCATCTGCAAAATGAGATGATTGAAATAAATAGCCTGCAAGATGCCTTCAAGCTCTAGATCTATGATTTTCCTATGATTCTCCTTTCTCTATCAGTAATAGCTCCCATTGACAAGGTGTGTTAGAGTTGATAAGGTACTTTTTAGTTTGTAAGTGCTTCCCTCACCAGAACCCAGTTAGGCAGGAAGTAGGAGTATTATTATTCCCATT